>NW_028289039.1:0-222326 GCF_059628265.1 Tinamus guttatus
CATGGTGACGCCATCCGGCTGTTGTCGTCACCGCGCGTTGTACTCCGTCCCACACCGTCCGGGAGTTGTCGTCACCATGGTGACACCGTCCGGGAGTTGTCGTCGCAATGGGGACGCCGTCAGGGTGTTGTCGTCGCCATGGTGACGCCATCCGGCTGTTGTCGTCACCGCGCGTTGTACTCCGTCCCACACCGTCCGGGAGTTGTCGTCACCATGGTGACACCGTCCGGGTGTTGAAGTCGCCATGGTGACGCCATCCGGGTGTTGTCGTCACCGCGCGTTGTACCCTGTCCCACGCCGTCCGGGTGATGTCGACTCCGCGGTGACGCCGTCCGGGTGTTGTCGTCACCATGGTGACACCGTCCGGGTGTTGTCGTCGCCATGGTGACGCCGTCAGGGTGTTGACGTCACCGCACGTTGTACCCCGTTCCACGCCGTCAGGGTGTTGTCGTCGCCATGGTGACGCCGTCCGGCTGTTGTCGTCACCACGCGTTGTACTCCGTCCCACACCGTCCGGGATTTGTCGTCACCATGGTGACACCGTCCGGGTGTTGTCGTCGCCATGGTGACGCCGTCCGGGTGTTGTCGTCACCGCGCGTTGTACCCTGTCACACGCCGTCCGGGTGATGTCGACTCCGCGTTGACGCCGTCCGGGTGTTGTCGTCACCATGGTGACACCGTCCGGGTGTTGTCGTCGCCATGGTGACGCCGTCAGGGTGTTGACGTCACCGCACGTTGTACCCCGTTCCACGCCGTCCGCGTGTTGTCGTCACCATGGTGACGTCGTCCGGGTGTTGTCGTCACCGCGGTGACGCCGTCCGGCTGTTGTCGTCACTGCGCGTTGTACTCCGTCCCACGCCGTCCGGGTGTTGTCGTCGCCGCGGTGACGCCGTCGGGGTGTTGTCGTCACCATGGTGACACCGTTCGGGTGTTGTCATCGCCATGGTGACGCCGTCAGGGTGTTGTCGTCACCACGCGTTGTACTCCGTCCCACGCCGTCCGGGAGTTGTCGTCGCCATGGGGACGCCGTCCGGCTGTTGTCGTCACCGCGCGTTGTACTCCGTCCCACACTGTCCGGGAGTTGTCGTCACCATGGTGACACCATCCGGGTGTTGTCGTCGCCATGGTGACGCCGTCCGGGTGTTGTCGTCACCGCGCGTTGTACCCTGTCACACGCCGTCCGGGTGATGTCGACACCGCGGTGACGCCGTCCGGGTGTTGTCGTCACCGCGGTGACGCCGTCCGACTGTTGTCGTCACCATGGTGACGCCGTCCGCGGGGGTTGTCGTCGCCATGGTGACGCCGTCAGGGTGTTGACGTCACCGCACGTTGTACCCCGTTCCACGCCGTCCGGGTGTTGTCGTCACCATGGTTACGTCGTCCGGGTGTTGTCGTCACCGTGGTGACGCCGTCCGGCTGTTGTCGTCACCGCGCGTTATACTCCGTCCCACGCCGTCCGGGAGTTGTCGTCACCATGGTGACACCGTCCGGGTGTTGTCGTCGCCATGGTGATGCCGTCCGGGTGTTGTTGTCACCATGGTGACGTCGTCCGGGTGTTGTCATCACCGTGGTGATGCCGTCCGGCTGTTGTCGTCACCGCGCGTTGTACTCCGTCCCACGCCGTCCGGGAGTTGTCGTCGCCATGGGGACGCCGTCAGGGTGTTGTCGTCGCCATGGTGACGCCGTCCGGCTGTTGTCGTCACCGCGCGTTGTACTCCGTCCCACACCGTCCGGGAGTTGTCGTCACCATGGTGACGCCGTCCGGGTGTTGTCGTCACCGCGTGTTGTACCCCGTCCCACGGCGTCCGGGAGTTGTCGTCGCCATGGTGACGCCGTCCGGGTGTTGTCGTCACCATGGTGACACCGTCCGGGTGTTGTCGTCGCCATGGTGATGTCGTCCGGGTGTTGTCGTCGCCATGGGGACGCCGTCAGGGTGTTGTCGTCGCCATGGTGACGCCGTCCGGCTGTTGTCGTCACCGCGCGTTGTACTCTGTCCCACACCGTCCGGGAGTTGTCGTCGCCATGGTGACAACGTCCGGGTATTGTCGTCGCCATGGTGACGCCGTCCGGGTGTTGACGTCACCGCGCGTTGTACCCTGTCCCACGCCGTCCGGGTGATGTCGACACCGCGGTGACGCCGTCCGGGTGTTTTCGTCGCCATGGTGACGCCGTCCGGGTGTTGTCGTCGCCGCGTTGACGCCGTCCGAGTGTTGTCGTGGCCATGGTGACGCCGTCCGGGTGTTGTCGTCACCGTGTGCTGTACCCCGTCCCACGGCGTCCGGGTGTTGTCGTCACTGCGGTGACGCCGTCCGGGTGTTGTCGTCACCATTGTGACGCCATCCGGGTGTTGTCGTCGCCATGGTGACGCCGTCCGGGTGTTGTCGTCACCGCGCGTTGTAACCCGTCCCACGCCGTCCGGGTGTTGTCGTCACCGCGGTGACGCCGTCCGGGTGTTGTCGTCACCATGGTGACACCGTCCGGGTGTTGTCGTCGCCATGGCGACGCCGTCAGGGTGTTGTCGTCACCACGCGTTATACTCCATCCCACGCCGTCCGGGTGTTGTCGTTGCCGCGGTGACGCCATCCGGGTGTTGTCGTCGCCATGGTAACGCCGTCCGGGTGTTGTCGTCACCGCGCGTTGTAACCCGTCCCACGCCGTCCTGGTGTTGTCGTCACCGCGGTGACGCCGTCCGGGTGTTGTCGTCACCATGGTGACACCGTCCGGGTGTTGTCGTCGCCATGGTGACGCCGTCAGGGTGTTGTCGTCACCGCGCGTTGTACTCCATCCCACGCCGTCCGGGTGTTGTCGTTGCCGCGGTGACGCCATCCGGGTGTTGTCGTCGCCATGGTAACGCCGTCCGGGTGTTGTCGTCACCGCGCGTTGTAACCCGTCCCACGCCGTCCTGGTGTTGTCGTCACCGCGGTGACGCCGTCCGGGTGTTGTCGTCACCATGGTGACACCGTCCGGGTGTTGTCGTCGCCATGGTGACGCCGTCAGGGTGTTGTCGTCACCGCGCGTTGTACTCCATCCCACGCCGTCCGGGTGTTGTCGTCGCCGCGGTGACGCCATCCGGGTGTTGTCGTCGCCATGGTAACACCGTCCGGGTGTTGTCGTCACCGCGCGTTGTAACCCGTCCCACGCCGTCCTGGTGTTGTCGTCACCGCGGTGACGCCGTCCGGGTGTTGTCGTCACCATGGTGACACCGTCCGGGTGTTGTCGTCGCCATGGTGACGCCGTCAGGGTGTTGTCGTCACCGCGCGTTGTACTCCATCCCACGCCGTCCGGGTGTTGTCGTCGCCGCGGTGACGCCATCCGGGTGTTGTCGTCGCCATGGTAACGCCGTCCGGGTGTTGTCGTCACCGCGCGTTGTAACCAGTCCCACGCCGTCCTGGTGTTGTCGTCACCGCGGTGACGCCGTCCGGGTGTTGTCGTCACCATGGTGACACCGTCCGGGTGTTGTCGTCGCCATGGCGACGCCGTCAGGGTGTTGTCGTCACCGCGCGTTATACTCCATCCCACGCCGTCCGGGTGTTGTCGTTGCCGCGGTGACGCCATCCGGGTGTTGTCGTCGCCATGGTAACGCCGTCCGGGTGTTGTCGTCACCGCGCGTTGTAACCCGTCCCACGCCGTCCTGGTGTTGTCGTCACCGCGGTGACGCCGTCCGGGTGTTGTCATCACCATGGTGACACCGTCCGGGTGTTGTCGTCGCCATGGTGACGCCGTCAGGGTGTTGTCGTCACCGCGCGTTGTACTCCATCCCACGCCGTCCGGGTGTTGTCGTTGCCGCGGTGACGCCATCCGGGTGTTGTCGTCGCCATGGTAACGCCGTCCGGGTGTTGTCGTCACCGCGCGTTGTAACCCGTCCCACGCCGTCCTGGTGTTGTCGTCACCGCGGTGACGCCGTCCGGGTGTTGTCGTCACCATGGTGACACCGTCCGGGTGTTGTCGTCGCCATGGTGACGCCGTCAGGGTGTTGTCGTCACCGCGCGTTGTACTCCATCCCACGCCGTCCGGGTGTTGTCGTTGCCGCGGTGACGCCATCCGGGTGTTGTCGTCGCCATGGTAACGCCGTCCGGGTGTTGTCGTCACCGCGCGTTGTAACCCGTCCCACGCCGTCCTGGTGTTGTCGTCACCGCGGTGACGCCGTCCGGGTGTTGTCGTCACCATGGTGACACCGTCCGGGTGTTGTCGTCGCCATGGTGACGCCGTCAGGGTGTTGTCGTCACCGCGCGTTGTACTCCATCCCACGCCGTCCGGGTGTTGTCGTCACCGCGCGTTGTAACCCGTCCCACGCCGTCCTGGTGTTGTCGTCACCGCGGTGACGCCGTCCGGGTGTTGTCGTCACCATGGTGACACCGTCCGGGTGTTGTCGTCGCCATGGTGACGCCGTCAGGGTGTTGTCGTCACCGCGCGTTGTACTCCATCCCACGCCGTCCGGGTGTTGTCGTTGCCGCGGTGACGCCATCCGGGTGTTGTCGTCGCCATGGTAACGCCGTCCGGGTGTTGTCGTCACCGCGCGTTGTAACCCGTCCCACGCCGTCCTGGTGTTGTCGTCACCGCGGTGACGCCGTCCGGGTGTTGTCGTCACCATGGTGACACCGTCCGGGTGTTGTCGTCGCCATGGTGACGCCGTCAGGGTGTTGTCGTCACCGCGCGTTGTACTCCATCCCACGCCGTCCGGGTGTTGTCGTCGCCGCGGTGACGCCATCCGGGTGTTGTCGTCGCCATGGTAACGCCGTCCGGGTGTTGTCGTCACCGCGCGTTGTAACCCGTCCCACGCCGTCCTGGTGTTGTCGTCACCGCGGTGACGCCGTCCGGGTGTTGTCGTCACCATGGTGACACCGTCCGGGTGTTGTCGTCGCCATGGTGACGCCGTCAGGGTGTTGTCGTCACCGCGCGTTGTACTCCATCCCACGCCGTCCGGGTGTTGTCGTTGCCGCGGTGACGCCATCCGGGTGTTGTCGTCGCCATGGTAACGCCGTCCGGGTGTTGTCGTCACCGCGCGTTGTAACCAGTCCCACGCCGTCCTGGTGTTGTCGTCACCGCGGTGACGCCGTCCGGGTGTTGTCGTCACCATGGTGACACCGTCCGGGTGTTGTCGTCGCCATGGCGACGCCGTCAGGGTGTTGTCGTCACCGCGCGTTATACTCCATCCCACGCCGTCCGGGTGTTGTCGTTGCCGCGGTGACGCCATCCGGGTGTTGTCGTCGCCATGGTAACGCCGTCCGGGTGTTGTCGTCACCGCGCGTTGTAACCCGTCCCACGCCGTCCTGGTGTTGTCGTCACCGCGGTGACGCCGTCCGGGTGTTGTCGTCACCATGGTGACACCGTCCGGGTGTTGTCGTCGCCATGGTGACGCCGTCAGGGTGTTGTCGTCACCGCGCGTTGTACTCCATCCCACGCCGTCCGGGTGTTGTCGTTGCCGCGGTGACGCCATCCGGGTGTTGTCGTCGCCATGGTAACGCCGTCCGGGTGTTGTCGTCACCGCGCGTTGTAACCCGTCCCACGCCGTCCTGGTGTTGTCGTCACCGCGGTGACGCCGTCCGGGTGTTGTCGTCACCATGGTGACACCGTCCGGGTGTTGTCGTCGCCATGGTGACGCCGTCAGGGTGTTGTCGTCACCGCGCGTTGTACTCCATCCCACGCCGTCCGGGTGTTGTCGTTGCCGCGGTGACGCCATCCGGGTGTTGTCGTCGCCATGGTAACGCCGTCCGGGTGTTGTCGTCACCGCGCGTTGTAACCCGTCCCACGCCGTCCTGGTGTTGTCATCACCGCGGTGACGCCGTCCGGGTGTTGTCGTCACCATGGTGACACCGTCCGGGTGTTGTCGTCGCCATGGTGACGCCGTCAGGGTGTTGTCGTCACCGCGCGTTGTACTCCATCCCACGCCGTCCGGGTGTTGTCGTCGCCGCGGTGACGCCATCCGGGTGTTGTCGTCGCCATGGTAACGCCGTCCGGGTGTTGTCGTCACCGCGCGTTGTAACCCGTCCCACGCCGTCCTGGTGTTGTCGTCACCGCGGTGACGCCGTCCGGGTGTTGTCGTCACCATGGTGACACCGTCCGGGTGTTGTCGTCGCCATGGTGACGCCGTCAGGGTGTTGTCGTCACCGCGCGTTGTACTCCATCCCACGCCGTCCGGGTGTTGTCGTTGCCGCGGTGACGCCATCCGGGTGTTGTCGTCGCCATGGTAACGCCGTCCGGGTGTTGTCGTCACCGCGCGTTGTAACCCGTCCCACGCCGTCCTGGTGTTGTCGTCACCGCGGTGACGCCGTCCGGGTGTTGTCGTCACCATGGTGACACCGTCCGGGTGTTGTCGTCGCCATGGTGACGCCGTCAGGGTGTTGTCGTCACCGCGCGTTGTACTCCATCCCACGCCGTCCGGGTGTTGTCGTTGCCGCGGTGACGCCATCCGGGTGTTGTCGTCGCCATGGTAACGCCGTCCGGGTGTTGTCGTCACCGCGCGTTGTAACCCGTCCCACGCCGTCCTGGTGTTGTCGTCACCGCGGTGACGCCGTCCGGGTGTTGTCGTCACCATGGTGACACCGTCCGGGTGTTGTCGTCGCCATGGTGACGCCGTCAGGGTGTTGTCGTCACCGCGCGTTGTACTCCATCCCACGCCGTCCGGGTGTTGTCGTTGCCGCGGTGACGCCATCCGGGTGTTGTCGTCGCCATGGTAACGCCGTCCGGGTGTTGTCGTCACCGCGCGTTGTAACCCGTCCCACGCCGTCCTGGTGTTGTCGTCACCGCGGTGACGCCGTCCGGGTGTTGTCGTCACCATGGTGACACCGTCCGGGTGTTGTCGTCGCCATGGTGACGCCGTCAGGGTGTTGTCGTCACCGCGCGTTGTACTCCATCCCACGCCGTCCGGGTGTTGTCGTTGCCGCGGTGACGCCATCCGGGTGTTGTCGTCGCCATGGTAACGCCGTCCGGGTGTTGTCGTCACCGCGCGTTGTAACCCGTCCCACGCCGTCCTGGTGTTGTCGTCACCGCGGTGACGCCGTCCGGGTGTTGTCGTCACCATGGTGACACCGTCCGGGTGTTGTCGTCGCCATGGTGACGCCGTCAGGGTGTTGTCGTCACCGCGCGTTGTACTCCATCCCACGCCGTCCGGGTGTTGTCGTCACCGCGCGTTGTAACCCGTCCCACGCCGTCCTGGTGTTGTCGTCACCGCGGTGACGCCGTCCGGGTGTTGTCGTCACCATGGTGACACCGTCCGGGTGTTGTCGTCGCCATGGTGACGCCGTCAGGGTGTTGTCGTCACCGCGCGTTGTACTCCATCCCACGCCGTCCGGGTGTTGTCGTTGCCGCGGTGACGCCATCCGGGTGTTGTCGTCGCCATGGTAACGCCGTCCGGGTGTTGTCGTCACCGCGCGTTGTAACCCGTCCCACGCCGTCCTGGTGTTGTCGTCACCGCGGTGACGCCGTCCGGGTGTTGTCGTCACCATGGTGACACCGTCCGGGTGTTGTCGTCGCCATGGTGACGCCGTCAGGGTGTTGTCGTCACCGCGCGTTGTACTCCATCCCACGCCGTCCGGGTGTTGTCGTCGCCGCGGTGACGCCATCCGGGTGTTGTCGTCGCCATGGTAACGCCGTCCGGGTGTTGTCGTCACCGCGCGTTGTAACCCGTCCCACGCCGTCCTGGTGTTGTCGTCACCGCGGTGACGCCGTCCGGGTGTTGTCGTCACCATGGTGACACCGTCCGGGTGTTGTCGTCGCCATGGTGACGCCGTCAGGGTGTTGTCGTCACCGCGCGTTGTACTCCATCCCACGCCGTCCGGGTGTTGTCGTTGCCGCGGTGACGCCATCCGGGTGTTGTCGTCGCCATGGTAACGCCGTCCGGGTGTTGTCGTCACCGCGCGTTGTAACCAGTCCCACGCCGTCCTGGTGTTGTCGTCACCGCGGTGACGCCGTCCGGGTGTTGTCGTCACCATGGTGACACCGTCCGGGTGTTGTCGTCGCCATGGCGACGCCGTCAGGGTGTTGTCGTCACCGCGCGTTATACTCCATCCCACGCCGTCCGGGTGTTGTCGTTGCCGCGGTGACGCCATCCGGGTGTTGTCGTCGCCATGGTAACGCCGTCCGGGTGTTGTCGTCACCGCGCGTTGTAACCCGTCCCACGCCGTCCTGGTGTTGTCGTCACCGCGGTGACGCCGTCCGGGTGTTGTCGTCACCATGGTGACACCGTCCGGGTGTTGTCGTCGCCATGGTGACGCCGTCAGGGTGTTGTCGTCACCGCGCGTTGTACTCCATCCCACGCCGTCCGGGTGTTGTCGTTGCCGCGGTGACGCCATCCGGGTGTTGTCGTCGCCATGGTAACGCCGTCCGGGTGTTGTCGTCACCGCGCGTTGTAACCCGTCCCACGCCGTCCTGGTGTTGTCGTCACCGCGGTGACGCCGTCCGGGTGTTGTCGTCACCATGGTGACACCGTCCGGGTGTTGTCGTCGCCATGGTGACGCCGTCAGGGTGTTGTCGTCACCGCGCGTTGTACTCCATCCCACGCCGTCCGGGTGTTGTCGTTGCCGCGGTGACGCCATCCGGGTGTTGTCGTCGCCATGGTAACGCCGTCCGGGTGTTGTCGTCACCGCGCGTTGTAACCCGTCCCACGCCGTCCTGGTGTTGTCGTCACCGCGGTGACGCCGTCCGGGTGTTGTCGTCACCATGGTGACACCGTCCGGGTGTTGTCGTCGCCATGGTGATGCCGTCAGGGTGTTGTCGTCACCGCGCGTTGTACTCCATCCCACGCCGTCCGGGTGTTGTCGTCACCGCGCGTTGTAACCCGTCCCACGCCGTCCTGGTGTTGTCGTCACCGCGGTGACGCCGTCCGGGTGTTGTCGTCACCATGGTGACACCGTCCGGGTGTTGTCGTCGCCATGGTGACGCCGTCAGGGTGTTGTCGTCACCGCGCGTTGTACTCCATCCCACGCCGTCCGGGTGTTGTCGTTGCCGCGGTGACGCCATCCGGGTGTTGTCGTCGCCATGGTAACGCCGTCCGGGTGTTGTCGTCACCGCGCGTTGTAACCCGTCCCACGCCGTCCTGGTGTTGTCGTCACCGCGGTGACGCCGTCCGGGTGTTGTCGTCACCATGGTGACACCGTCCGGGTGTTGTCGTCGCCATGGCGACGCCGTCAGGGTGTTGTCGTCACCGCGCGTTGTACTCCATCCCACGCCGTCCGGGTGTTGTCGTTGCCGCGGTGACGCCATCCGGGTGTTGTCGTCGCCATGGTAACGCCGTCCGGGTGTTGTCGTCACCGCGCGTTGTAACCCGTCCCACGCCGTCCTGGTGTTGTCGTCACTGCGGTGACGCCGTCCGGGTGTTGTCGTCACCATGGTGACACCGTCCGGGTGTTGTCGTCGCCATGGTGACGCCGTCAGGGTGTTGTCGTCACCGCGCGTTGTACTCCATCCCACGCCGTCCGGGTGTTGTCGTTGCCGCGGTGACGCCATCCGGGTGTTGTCGTCGCCATGGTAACGCCGTCCGGGTGTTGTCGTCACCGCGCGTTGTAACCCGTCCCACGCCGTCCTGGTGTTGTCATCACCGCGGTGACGCCGTCCGGGTGTTGTCGTCACCATGGTGACACCGTCCGGGTGTTGTCGTCGCCATGGTGACGCCGTCAGGGTGTTGTCGTCACCGCGCGTTGTACTCCATCCCACGCCGTCCGGGTGTTGTCGTCGCCGCGGTGACGCCATCCGGGTGTTGTCGTCGCCATGGTAACGCCGTCCGGGTGTTGTCGTCACCGCGCGTTGTAACCCGTCCCACGCCGTCCTGGTGTTGTCGTCACCGCGGTGACGCCGTCCGGGTGTTGTCGTCACCATGGTGACACCGTCCGGGTGTTGTCGTCGCCATGGTGACGCCGTCAGGGTGTTGTCGTCACCGCGCGTTGTACTCCATCCCACGCCGTCCGGGTGTTGTCGTTGCCGCGGTGACGCCATCCGGGTGTTGTCGTCGCCATGGTAACGCCGTCCGGGTGTTGTCGTCACCGCGCGTTGTAACCCGTCCCACGCCGTCCTGGTGTTGTCGTCACCGCGGTGACGCCGTCCGGGTGTTGTCGTCACCATGGTGACACCGTCCGGGTGTTGTCGTCGCCATGGTGACGCCGTCAGGGTGTTGTCGTCACCGCGCGTTGTACTCCATCCCACGCCGTCCGGGTGTTGTCGTTGCCGCGGTGACGCCATCCGGGTGTTGTCGTCGCCATGGTAACGCCGTCCGGGTGTTGTCGTCACCGCGCGTTGTAACCCGTCCCACGCCGTCCTGGTGTTGTCGTCACCGCGGTGACGCCGTCCGGGTGTTGTCGTCACCATGGTGACACCGTCCGGGTGTTGTCGTCGCCATGGTGACGCCGTCAGGGTGTTGTCGTCACCGCGCGTTGTACTCCATCCCACGCCGTCCGGGTGTTGTCGTTGCCGCGGTGACGCCATCCGGGTGTTGTCGTCGCCATGGTAACGCCGTCCGGGTGTTGTCGTCACCGCGCGTTGTAACCCGTCCCACGCCGTCCTGGTGTTGTCGTCACCGCGGTGACGCCGTCCGGGTGTTGTCGTCACCATGGTGACACCGTCCGGGTGTTGTCGTCGCCATGGTGACGCCGTCAGGGTGTTGTCGTCACCGCGCGTTGTACTCCATCCCACGCCGTCCGGGTGTTGTCGTCACCGCGCGTTGTAACCCGTCCCACGCCGTCCTGGTGTTGTCGTCACCGCGGTGACGCCGTCCGGGTGTTGTCGTCACCATGGTGACACCGTCCGGGTGTTGTCGTCGCCATGGTGACGCCGTCAGGGTGTTGTCGTCACCGCGCGTTGTACTCCATCCCACGCCGTCCGGGTGTTGTCGTTGCCGCGGTGACGCCATCCGGGTGTTGTCGTCGCCATGGTAACGCCGTCCGGGTGTTGTCGTCACCGCGCGTTGTAACCCGTCCCACGCCGTCCTGGTGTTGTCGTCACCGCGGTGACGCCGTCCGGGTGTTGTCGTCACCATGGTGACACCGTCCGGGTGTTGTCGTCGCCATGGCGACGCCGTCAGGGTGTTGTCGTCACCGCGCGTTGTACTCCATCCCACGCCGTCCGGGTGTTGTCGTTGCCGCGGTGACGCCATCCGGGTGTTGTCGTCGCCATGGTAACGCCGTCCGGGTGTTGTCGTCACCGCGCGTTGTAACCCGTCCCACGCCGTCCTGGTGTTGTCGTCACTGCGGTGACGCCGTCCGGGTGTTGTCGTCACCATGGTGACACCGTCCGGGTGTTGTCGTCGCCATGGTGACGCCGTCAGGGTGTTGTCGTCACCGCGCGTTGTACTCCATCCCACGCCGTCCGGGTGTTGTCGTTGCCGCGGTGACGCCATCCGGGTGTTGTCGTCGCCATGGTAACGCCGTCCGGGTGTTGTCGTCACCGCGCGTTGTAACCCGTCCCACGCCGTCCTGGTGTTGTCATCACCGCGGTGACGCCGTCCGGGTGTTGTCGTCACCATGGTGACACCGTCCGGGTGTTGTCGTCGCCATGGTGACGCCGTCAGGGTGTTGTCGTCACCGCGCGTTGTACTCCATCCCACGCCGTCCGGGTGTTGTCGTTGCCGCGGTGACGCCATCCGGGTGTTGTCGTCGCCATGGTAACGCCGTCCGGGTGTTGTCGTCACCGCGCGTTGTAACCCGTCCCACGCCGTCCTGGTGTTGTCGTCACCGCGGTGACGCCGTCCGGGTGTTGTCGTCACCATGGTGACACCGTCCGGGTGTTGTCGTCGCCATGGTGACGCCGTCAGGGTGTTGTCGTCACCGCGCGTTGTACTCCATCCCACGCCGTCCGGGTGTTGTCGTTGCCGCGGTGACGCCATCCGGGTGTTGTCGTCGCCATGGTAACGCCGTCCGGGTGTTGTCGTCACCGCGCGTTGTAACCCGTCCCACGCCGTCCTGGTGTTGTCGTCACCGCGGTGACGCCGTCCGGGTGTTGTCGTCACCATGGTGACACCGTCCGGGTGTTGTCGTCGCCATGGTGACGCCGTCAGGGTGTTGTCGTCACCGCGCGTTGTACTCCATCCCACGCCGTCCGGGTGTTGTCGTTGCCGCGGTGACGCCATCCGGGTGTTGTCGTCGCCATGGTAACGCCGTCCGGGTGTTGTCGTCACCGCGCGTTGTAACCCGTCCCACGCCGTCCTGGTGTTGTCGTCACCGCGGTGACGCCGTCCGGGTGTTGTCGTCACCATGGTGACACCGTCCGGGTGTTGTCGTCGCCATGGCGACGCCGTCAGGGTGTTGTCGTCACCGCGCGTTATACTCCATCCCACGCCGTCCGGGTGTTGTCGTTGCCGCGGTGACGCCATCCGGGTGTTGTCGTCGCCATGGTAACGCTGTCCGGGTGTTGTCGTCACCGCGCGTTGTAACCCGTCCCACGCCGTCCTGGTGTTGTCGTCACCGCGGTGACGCCGTCCGGGTGTTGTCGTCACCATGGTGACACCGTCCGGGTGTTGTCGTCGCCATGGTGATGCCGTCAGGGTGTTGTCGTCACCGCGCGTTGTACTCCGTCCCACACCGTCCGGGAGTTGTCGTCACCATGGTGACACCGTCCGGGTGTTGTCGTCGCCATGGTGACGCCGTCCGACTGTTGTCGTCACCGCGCGTTGTACCCTGTCCCACGCCGTCCGGGAGTTGTCGTCACCATGGTGACACCGTCCGGGTGTTGTCGTCGCCATGGTGACGCCGTCCGGGTGTTGTCGTCACCGCGCGTTGTACCCTGTTCCACGCCGTCCGGGTGATGTCGACACCGCGGTGACGCTGTCCGGGTGTTGTCGTCACCGCGGTTACGCCGTCCGACTGTTGTCGTCACCGCGCCTTGTACTCCGTCCCACGCCGTCCGGGAGTTGTCGTAGCCATGGTGACGCCTTCCGGGTGTTGTCGTCACCATGGTGACACCGTCCGGGTGTTGTCGTCGCCATGGTGACGCCGTCCGAGTGTTTTCGTCACCGCGCGTTGTACCCTATCCCACGCCGTCCGGGTGTTGTCGTCACCATGGTGATGCCGTCTGGGTGTTGTCGTCACCATGGTGACGCCGTCAGGGTGTTGTCGTCGCCATGGTGACGCCGTCCGGTTGTTGTCGTCACCGCGCGTTGTACTCCGTCCCACGCCGTCCGGGAGTTGTCGTCGCCATGGTGACGCCGTCAGGGTGTTGTCGTCACCATGGTGACACCGTTCGGGTGTTGTCGTCGCCATGGTGACGCCGTCAGGGTGTTGACGTCACCGTACGTTGTACCCCGTTCCACGCCGTCCGGGTGTTGTCGTCACCACGCGTTGTACTCCGTCCCACGCCGTCCGGGAGTTGTCGTCGCCATGGGGACGCCATCCGGGTGTTGTCGTCACCGCGCGTTGTACCCTGTCCCACGCCGTCCGGGTGATGTCGACACCGCGGTGACGCCGTCCGGGTGTTGTGCTCACTGCGCGTTATACCCCGTCCCACACCGTCCAGCTGTTGTTGTCACCGCACGTTGTACTCCGTCCCATGCCTTCCGGGTGTTGTCGTCGCCATGGTGACGCCGTCAGGGTGTTGACGTCACCGCATGTTGTACTCCGTCCCACGCCGTCCAGGTGTTGTCTTCACCATGGTGACACCGTCTGGGTGTTGTCGTCGCCATGGTGACGCCGTCCGGGTGTTGTCGTCACCGCGCGTTGTACCCCGTCCCACGCCGTCCTGGTGTTGTCGTCACCGCGGTGACGCCATCCGGGTGTTGTCGTCACCATGGTGACACCGTCCGGGTGTTGTCGTCGCCATGGTGACGCCGTCAGGGTGTTGTCGTCACCGCGCCTTGTACTCCGTCCCACGCCGTCCGGGTGTTGTCGTCGCCGCTGTGACGCCGTCCGGGTGTTGTCGTCATCATGGTGACACCGTCCGGGTGTTGTCGTCGCCATGGTGACGCCGTCAGGGTGTTGACGTCACCGCATGTTGTACTCCGTCCCACACCGTCCGGCTGTTGTCGTCACCATGGTGACACCGTCCGGGTGTTGTCGTCGCCATGGTGACGCCGTCAGGGTGTTGTCGTCACCGCGCGTTGTACCCCATCCCACGCCGTCCGGGTGTTGTCGTTGCCGCTGTGACGCCGTCCGGGAGTTGTAGTCGCCATGGTGACGCCGTCAGGGTGTTGTCGTCACCATGGTGACACCGTTCGGGTGTTGTCGTCGCCATGGTGACGCCGTCAGGGTGTTGACGTCACCGCACGTTGTACCCCGTTCCACGCCGTCCGGGTGATGTCGACACCACGGTGACGCCGTCCGGGTGTTGTCGTCACCGCGGTTACGCCGTCCGACTGTTGTCGTCACCGCGCCTTGTACTCCGTCCCACGCCGTATGGTTGTTGTCGTAGCCATGGTGACGCCTTCCGGGTGCTGTCGTCACCATGGTGACACCGTCCGGGTGTTGTCGTCGCCATGGTGACGCCGTCCGAGTGTTTTCGTCACCGCGCGTTGTACCCCATCCCACGCCGTCCGGGTGTTGTCGTCACCATGGTGATGCCGTCTGGGTGTTGTCGTCACCATGGTGACGCCGTCCGGGTGTTGTCGTCACCGCGCGTTGTACTCCGTCCCACACCGTCCGGGAGTTGTCGTCACCATGATGACACCGTTCGGGTGTTGTCGACGCCATGGTGACGCCGTCAGGGTGTTGACGTCACCGCACGTTGTACCCCGTTCCACGCCGTCCGGGTGTTGTCGTCACCATGGTGACACCGTCCGGGTGTTGTCGTCACCGCGCGTTGTACTCCGTCCCACACCGTCCGGGAGTGGTCGTCACCATGGTGACACCGTCCGGGTGTTTTCGTCGCCATGGTGACGCCGTACGGGTGTTGTCGTCGCATGGTGACGCCGTCAGGGTGTTGTCGTCACCGCGCGTTGTACTCCATCCCACGCCGTCCGGGTGTTGTCGTCGCCATGGTGACGCCGTCCGGGTGTTGTCGTCACCGCGCGTTGTACTCCGTCCCACACCGTCCGGGAGTTGTCGTCACCATGGTGACACCGTCCGGGTGTTGTCGTCGCCATGGTGACGCCGTCCGACTGTTGTCGTCACCGCGCGTTGTACCCTGTCCCACGCCGTCCGGGAGTTGTCGTCACCATGGTGACACCGTCCGGGTGTTGTCGTCGCCATGGTGACGCCGTCCGGGTGTTGTCGTCACCGCGCGTTGTACCCTGTTCCACGCCGTCCGGGTGATGTCGACACCGCGGTGACGCTGTCCGGGTGTTGTCGTCACCGCGGTTACGCCGTCCGACTGTTGTCGTCACCGCGCGTTGTACTCCGTCCCACGCCGTCCGGGAGTTGTCGTAGCCATGGTGACGCCTTCCGGGTGTTGTCGTCACCATGGTGACACCGTCCGGGTGTTGTCGTCGCCATGGTGACGCCGTCCGAGTGTTTTCGTCACCGCGCGTTGTACCCTATCCCACGCCGTCCGGGTGTTGTCGTCACCATGGTGATGCCGTCTGGGTGTTGTCGTCACCATGGTGACGCCGTCAGGGTGTTGTCGTCGCCATGGTGACGCCGTCCGGCTGTTGTCGTCACCGCGCGTTGTACTCCGTCCCACGCCGTCCGGGAGTTGTCGTCGCCATGGTGACGCCGTCCGGGTGTTGTCGTCGCCATGGTAACGCCGTCCGGGTGTTGTCGTCACCGCGCGTTCTAACCCGTCCCACGCCGTCCTGGTGTTGTCGTCACCGCGGTGACGCCGTCCGGGTGTTGTCGTCACCATGGTGACACCGTCCGGGTGTTGTCGTCACCATGGTGACGCCGTCAGGGTGTTGTCGTCACCGCGCGTTGTACTCCGTCCCACGCCGTCCGGGAGTTGTCGTCGCCATGGTGACTCCTTCCGGGTGTTGTCGTCGCCATGGTGACGCCGTCCGAGTGTTTTCGTCGCCATGGTGACACCGTCCGGGTGTTGTCGTCGCCATGGTGACGCCGTCAGGGTGTTGACGTCACCGCACGTTGTACCCTGTCACACGCCGTCCGGGTGATGTCGACACCGCGGTGACATTGTCCGGGTGTTGTCGTCACCGCGCGTTGTACCCCGTTCCACGCCGTCCGGGTGTTGTCGTCACCATGGTGACACCGTCCGGGTGTTGTCATCACCGTGGTGATGCCGTCCGGCTATTGTTGTCACCGCGCGTTGTACTCCGTCCCACGCCGTCCGGGAGTTGTCGTCGCCATGGTGACGCCTTCCGGGTGTTGTCGTCACCATGGTGACGCCTTCCGGGTGTTGTCGTCGCCATGGTGACGATGTGCGAGTGTTTTCGTCGCCGCGTGTTGTACCCCATCCCACGCCGTCCGGGTGTTGTCGTCACCATGGTGATGCCGTCTGGGTGTTGTCGTCACCATGGTGACGTCGTCCGGCTGTTGTCGTCACCGCGCGTTATACTCCATCCCACACCATCCGGGAGTTGTCGTCACCATGGTGACACCGTCCGGGTGTTGAAGTCGCCATGGTGACGCCATCCGGGTGTTGTCGTCACCGCGCGTTGTACCCTGTCCCACGCCGTCCGGGTGATGTCGACTCCGCGGTGACGCCGTCCGGGTGTTGTCGTCACCATGGTGACACCGTCCGGGTGTTGTCGTCGCCATGGTGACGCCGTCAGGGTGTTGACGTCACCGCACGTTGTACCCCGTTCCACGCCTTCAGGGTGTTGTCGTCGCCATGGTGACGCCGTCCGGCTGTTGTCGTCACCGCGCGTTGTACTCCGTCCCACACCGTCCGGGAGTTGTCGTCGCCATGGGGACGCCGTCAGGGTGTTGTCGTCGCCATGGTGACGCCGTCTGGGTGTTGTCGTCACCGCGCGTTGTACCCTGTCACACGCCGTCCGGGTGATGTCGACACCGCGGTGACGCCGTCCGGGTGTTGTCGTCAACATGGTGACACCGTCCGGGTGTTGTCGTTGCCATGGTGATGCCGTCAGTGTGTTGACGTCACCGCACGGTGTACCCCGTTCCACGCCGTCCGGGTGTTGTCGTCACCATGGTGACGTCGTCCGGGTGTTGTCGTCACCGCGGTGACTCCGTCCGGCTGTTGTCGTCACCGCGCGTTGTACTCCATACCACGCCGTCCGGGTGTTGTCGTTGCCGCGGTGACGCCGTCCGGGTGTTGTCGTCGCCATGGTAACGCCGTCCGGGTGTTGTCGTCACCGCGGTGACGCCGTCCGGCTGTTGTCGTCACTGCGCGTTGAACTCCGTCCCACGCCGTCCGGGAGTTGTCTTCGCCATGGTGACGCCGTCAGGGTGTTGTCGTCACCATGGTGACACCGTTCGGGTGTTGTCGTCGCCATGGTGACGCCGTCAGGGTGTTGACGTCACCGTACGTTGTACCCCGTTCCACGCCGTCCGGGTGTTGTCGTCACCACGCGTTGTACTCCGTCCCACGCCGTCCGGGAGTTGTCGTCGCCATGGGGACGCCATCCGGGTGTTGTCGTCACCGCGCGTTGTACCCTGTCCCACGCCGTCCGGGTGATGTCGACACCGCGGTGACGCCGTCCGGGTGTTGTGCTCACTGCGCGTTATACCCCGTCCCACACCGTCCGGCTGTTGTTGTCACCGCACGTTGTACTCCGTCCCATGCCTTCCGGGTGTTGTCGTCGCCATGGTGACGGCGTCAGGGTGTTGACGTCACCGCATGTTGTACTCCGTCCCACGCCGTCCAGGTGTTGTCTTCACCATGGTGACACCGTCTGGGTGTTGTCGTCGCCATGGTGACGCCGTCCGGGTGTTGTCGTCACCGCGCGTTGTACCCCATCCCACGCCGTCCGGGTGTTGTCGTTGCCGCTGTGACGCCGTCCGGGAGTTGTAGTCGCCATGGTGACGCCGTCAGGGTGTTGTCGTCACCATGGTGACACCGTTCGGGTGTTGTCGTCGCCATGGTGACGCCGTCAGGGTGTTGACGTCACCGCACGTTGTACCCCGTTCCACGCCGTCCGGGTGTTGTCGTCACCATGGTGACGCCGTCCGGGTGTTGTCGTCACCGCGGTGACGCCGTCCGACTGTTGTCGTCACCACGCGTTGTACTCCGTCCCACGCCGTCCGGGTGTTGTCGTCACCATGGTGACACCATCCGGGTGTTGTCGTCGCCATGGTGACGCCGTCCGGGTGTTGTCGTCACCGCGGTGACGCCGTCCGACTGTTGTCGTCACCACGCGTTGTACTCCGTCCCACGCCGTCCGGGTGTTGTCGTCACCATGGTGACACCATCCGGGTGTTGTCGTCGCCATGGTGACGCCGTCCGGGTGTTGTCGTCACCGCGCGTTGTACCCTGCCCCACGCCATCCGGGTGATGTCGACACCACGGTGACGCCGTCCGGGTGTTGTCGTCACCGCGGTTACGCCGTCCGACTGTTGTTGTCACCGCGCCTTGTACTCCGTCCCACGCCGTATGGTTGTTGTCGTAGCCATGGTGACGCCTTCCGGGTGCTGTCGTCACCATGGTGACACCGTCCGGGTGTTGTCGTCGCCATGGTGACGCCGTCCGAGTGTTTTCGTCACCGCGCGTTGTACCCCATCCCACGCCGTCCGGGTGTTGTCGTCACCATGGTGATGCCGTCTGGGTTTTGTCGTCACCATGGTGACGCCGTCCGGGTGTTGTCGTCACCGCGCGTTGTACTCCGTCCCACACCGTCCGGGAGTTGTCGTCACCATGATGACACCGTTCGGGTGTTGTCGTCGCCATGGGGACGCCGTCAGGGTGTTGTCGTCGCCATGGTGACGCCGTCCGGCTGTTGTCGTCACCGCGCGTTGTACTCCGTCCCACACTGTCCGGGAGTTGTCGTCACCATGGTGACACCATCCGGGAGTTGTCGTCGCCATGGTGACGCCGTCCGGGTGTGGTCGTCACCGCGCGTTGTACCCTGTCACACGCCGTCCGGGTGATGTCGACACCGCGGTGACGCCGTCCGGGTGTTGTCGTCACCGCGGTTACGCCGTCCGACTTTTGTCGTCACCATGGTCACGCCGTCCGCGGGGGTTGTCGTCGCCATGGTGACGCCGTCAGGGTGTTGACGTCACCGCACGTTGTACCCCGTTCCACGCCGTCCGGGTGTTGTCGTCACCATGGTTACGTCGTCCGGGTGTTGTCGTCACCGTGGTGACGCCGTCCGGCTGTTGTCGTCACCGCGCGTTATACTCCGTCCCACGCCGTCCGGGAGTTGTCGTCACCATGGTGACACCGTCCGGGTGTTGTCGTCGCCATGGTGATGCCGTCCGGGTGTTGTTGTCACCATGGTGACGTCGTCCGGGTGTTGTCATCACCGTGGTGATGCCGTCCGGCTGTTGTCGTCACCGCGCGTTGTACTCCGTCCCACGCCGTCCGGGAGTTGTCGTCGCCATGGGGACGCCGTCAGGGTGTTGTCGTCGCCATGGTGACGCCGTCCGGCTGTTGTCGTCACCGCGCGTTGTACTTCGTCCCACACCGTCCGGGAGTTGTCGTCACCATGGTGACGCCGTCCGGGTGTTGTCGTCACCGCGTGTTGTACCCCGTCCCACGGCGTCCGGGAGTTGTCGTCGCCATGGTGATGCCGTCCGGGTGTTGTCGTCACCATGGTGACACCGTCCGGGTGTTGTCGTCGCCATGGTGATGTCGTCCGGGTGTTGTCGTCGCCATGGTGACGCCGTCCGGCTGTTGTCGTCACCGCGCGTTGTACTCTGTCCCACACCGTCCGGGAGTTGTCGTCGCCATGGTGACACCGTCCGGGTATTGTCGTCGCCATGGTGACGCCGTCCGGGTGTTGACGTCACCGCGCGTTGTACCCTGTCACACGCCGTCCGGGTGATGTCGACACCGCGGTGACGCCGTCCGGGTGTTTTCGTCGCCATGGTGACGCCGTCCGGGTGTTGTCGTCACCGCGCGTTGTACCCCGTTCCACGCCGTCCGGGTGTTGTCGTCACCATGGTGATGTCGTCCGGGTGTTGTCATCACCGTGGTGATGCCGTCCGGGTGTTGTTGTCACCGCGCGTTGTACTTCGTCGCACAACGTCCGGGAGTTGTCGTCGCCATGGGGACGCCGTCAGGGTGTTGTCGTCGCCATGGTGACGCCGTCCGGCTGTTGTCGTCACCGCGCGTTGTACTCCGTCCCACGCCGTCCGGGAGTTGTCGTCACCATGGTGACACCGTCCGGGTGTTGTCGTCGCCATGGTGATGCCGTCCGGGTGTTGTCGTCACCATGGTGACACCGTTCGGGTGTTGTCGTCACCGCGCGTTGTACCCCGTCCGACGCCGTCTGGGTGTTGTCGTCACTGCGGTGACGCCGTCCGGGTGTTGTCGTCACCATTGTGACGCCGTCCGGGTGTTGTCGTTGCCATGGTGACGCCGTCAGGGTGTTGACGTCACCGCACGTTGTACCCCGTTCCACGCCGTCCGGGTGTTGTCGTCACCATGGTGACGTCGTCCGGGTGTTATCCTCACCGTGGTGATGCCATCCGGCTGTTGTCGTCACAGCGCGTTGTACTCCGTCCCACGCCGTCCGGGAGTTGTCGTCACCATGGTGATGCCTTCTGGGTGTTGTCGTCACCATGGTTGCACCGTCCGGGTGTTGTCGTCGCCATGGTGACGCCGTCCGGGTGTTTTCGTCACCGTGCGTTGTACCCCATCCCACGCCGTCTGGGTGGTGTCGTCACCATGGTGATGCCGTCTGGGTGTTGTCGTCACCATGGTGACACCGTCCGGGTGTTGTCGTCGCCATGGTGACGCCGTCCGGCTGTTGTCGTCGCCGCGTGCTGTACCCCGTCCCACGGCGTCTGAATGTTGTCGTCGCCATGGTGATGCCGTCCGGGTGTTGTCGTCACCATGGTGACACCGTCCGGGTGTTGTCGTCACCGCGCGTTGTACCCCGTTCCACGCCGTCCGGGTGTTGTCTTCACCATGGTGACGTCGTCCGGGTGTTGTCATCACCGTGGTGATGCCGTCCGGCTGTTGTTGTCACCGCGCGTTGTACTTCGTCGCACAACGTCCGGGAGTTGTCGTCGCCATGGGGACGCCGTCAGGGTGTTGTCGTCGCCATGGTGACGCCATCCGGCTGTTGTCGTCACCGCGCGTTATACTCCATCCCACACCGTCCGGGAGTTGTCGTCACCATGGTGACACCGTCCGGGTGTTGTCGTCGCCATGGTGATGCCGTCCGGGTGTTGTCGTCACCATGGTGACACCGTTCGGGTGTTGTCGTCACCGCGCGTTGTACCCCGTCCCACGCCGTCTGGGTGTTGTCGTCACTGCGGTGACGCCGTCCGGGTGTTGTCGTCACCATTGTGACGCCGTCCGGGTGTTGTCGTTGCCATGGTGACGCCGTAAGGGTGTTGACGTCACCGCACGTTGTACCCCGTTCCACGCCGTCCGGGTGTTGTCGTCACCATGGTGACGTCGTCCGGGTGTTATCCTCACCGTGGTGATGCCATCCGGCTGTTGTCGTCACAGCGCGTTGTACTCCGTCCCACGCCGTCCGGGAGTTGTCGTCGCCATGGTGATGCCTTCCGGGTGTTGTCGTCACCATGGTTGCACCGTCCGGGTGTTGTCGTCGCCATGGTGACGCCGTCCGGGTGTTTTCGTCACCGTGCGTTGTACCCCATCCCACGCCGTCTGGGTGTTGTCGTCACCACGGTTACGCCGTCCGACTGTTGTCGTCACCGCGCGTTGTACTCCGTCCCACGCCGTCCGGGAGTTGTCGTCGCCATGGTGACGCCGTCCGGGTGTTGTCGTCGCCATGGTAACGCCGTCCGGGTGTTGTCGTCACCGCGCGTTGTAACCCGTCCCACGCCGTCCTGGTGTTGTCGTCACCGCGGTGACGCCGTCCGGGTGTTGTCGTCACCATGGTGACACCGTCCGGGTGTTGTCGTCGCCATGGTGACGCCGTCAGGGTGTTGTCGTCACCGCGCGTTGTACTCCGTCCCACGCCGTCCGGGAGTTGTCGTCGCCATGGTGACTCCTTCCGGGTGTTGTCGTCGCCATGGTGACGCCGTCCGAGTGTTTTCGTCGCCATGGTGACACCGTCCGGGTGTTGTCGTCGCCATGGTGACGCCGTCAGGGTGTTGACGTCACCGCACGTTGTACCCTGTCACACGCCGTCCGGGTGATGTCGACACCGCGGTGACACCGTCCGGGTGTTGTCGTCACCGCGCGTTGTACCCCGTTCCACGCCGTCCGGGTGTTGACGTCACCATGGTGACGTCGTCCGGGTGTTGTCATCACCGTGGTGATGCCGTCCGGCTATTGTTGTCACCGCGCGTTGTACTCCGTCCCACGCCGTCCGGGAGTTGTCGTCGCCATGGTGACGCCTTCCGGGTGTTGTCGTCACCATGGTGACACCTTCCGGGTGTTGTCGTCGCCATGGTGACGATGTGCGAGTGTTTTCGTCGCCGCGTGTTGTACCCCATCCCACGCCGTCCGGGTGTTGTCGTCACCATGGTGATGCCGTCCGGCTGTTGTCGTCACCGCGCGTTATACTCCATCCCACACCATCCGGGAGTTGTCGTCACCATGGTGACACCGTCCGGGTGTTGAAGTCGCCATGGTGACGCCATCCGGGTGTTGTCGTCACCGCGCGTTGTACCCTGTCCCACGCCGTCCGGGTGATGTCGACTCCGCGGTGACGCCGTCCGGGTGTTGTCGTCACCATGGTGACACCGTCCGGGTGTTGTCGTCGCCATGGTGACGCCGTCAGGGTGTTGACGTCACCGCACGTTGTACCCCGTTCCACGCCGTCAGGGTGTTGTCGTCGCCATGGTGACGCCGTCCGGCTGTTGTCGTCACCGCGCGTTGTACTCCGTCCCACACCGTCCGGGAGTTGTCGTCGCCATGGGGACGCCGTCAGGGTGTTGTCGTCGCCATGGTGACGCCATCCGGCTGTTGTCGTTACCGCGCGTTGTACTCCGTCCCACACTGTCCGGGAGTTGTCGTCACCATGTTGACGTCGTCCGGGTGTTGTCGTCACCGCGGTGACTCCGTCCGGCTGTTGTCGTCACCGCGCGTTGTACTCCATACCACGCCGTCCGGGTGTTGTCGTTGCCGCGGTGACGCCGTCCGGGTGTTGTCGTCGACATGGTAACGCCGTCCGGGTGTTGTCGTCACCGCGGTGACGCCGTCCGACTGTTGTCGTCACCACGCGTTGTACTCCGTCCCACGCCGTCCGGGTGTTGTCGTCACCATGGTGACACCGTCCGGGTGTTGTCGTCGCCATGGTGACGCCGTCCGGGTGTTGTCGTCACCGCGCGTTGTACCCTGCCCCACGCCATCCGGGTGATGTCGACACCACGGTGACGCCGTCCGGGTGTTGTCGTCACCGCGGTTACGCCGTCCGACTGTTGTCGTCACCGCGCCTTGTACTCCGTCCCACGCCGTATGGTTGTTGTCGTAGCCATGGTGACGCCTTCCGGGTGCTGTCGTCACCATGGTGACACCGTCCGGGTGTTGTCGTCGCCATGGTGACGCCGTCCGAGTGTTTTCGTCACCGCGCGTTGTACCCCATCCCACGCCGTCCGAGTGTTGTCGTCACCATGGTGATGCCGTCTGGGTGTTGTCGTCACCATGGTGACGCCGTCCGGGTGTTGTCGTCACCGCGCGTTGTACTCCGTCCCACACCGTCCGGGAGTTGTCGTCACCATGATGACACCGTTCGGGTGTTGTCGACGCCATGGTGACGCCGTCAGGGTGTTGACGTCACCGCACGTTGTACCCCGTTCCACGCCGTCCGGGTGTTGTCGTCACCATGGTGACGCCGTCCGGATGTTGTCGTCACCGCGCGTTGTACTCCGTCCCACACCGTCCGGGAGTGGTCGTCACCATGGTGACACCGTCCGGGTGTTTTCGTCGCCATGGTGACGCCGTACGGGTGTTGTCGTCGCCATGGTGACGCCGTCAGGGTGTTGTCGTCACCGCGCGTTGTACTCCATCCCACGCCGTCCGGGTGTTGTCGTCGCCATGGTGACGCCGTCCGACTGTTGTCGTCACCGCGCGTTGTACTCCGTCCCACACCGTCCGGGAGTTGTCGTCACCATGGTGACACCGTCCGGGTGTTGTCGTCGCCATGGTGACGCCGTCCGACTGTTGTCGTCACCGCGCGTTGTACCCTGTCCCACGCCGTCCGGGAGTTGTCGTCACCATGGTGACACCGTCCGGGTGTTGTCGTCGCCATGGTGACGCCGTCCGGGTGTTGTCGTCACCGCGCGTTGTACCCTGTCCCACGCCGTCCGGGTGATGTCGACACCGCGGTGACGCCGTCCGGGTGTTGTCGTCACCACGGTTACGCCGTCCGACTGTTGTCGTCACCGCGGTGACGCCGTCCGACTGTTGTCGTCACCGCGCGTTGTACTCCGTCCCACGCCGTCCGGGAGTTGTCGTCGCCATGGTGACGCCTTCCGGGTGTTGTCGTCACCATGGTGACACCTTCCGGGTGTTGTCGTCGCCATGGTGACGATGTCCGAGTGTTTTCGTCGCCGCGCGTTGTACCCCATCCCACGCCGTCCGGGTGTTGTCGTCACCATGGTGATGCCGTCTGGGTGTTGTCGTCACCATGGTGACGTCGTCCGGCTGTTGTCGTCACCGCGCGTTATACTCCATCCCACACCGTCCGGGAGTTGTCGTCACCATGGTGACACCGTCCGGGTGTTGAAGTCGCCATGGTGACGCCATCCGGGTGTTGTCGTCACCGCGCGTTGTACCCTGTCCCACGCCGTCCGGGTGATGTCGACTCCGCGGTGACGCCGTCCGGGTGTTGTCGTCACCATGGTGACACCGTCCGGGTGTTGTCGTCGCCATGGTGACGACGTCATGGTGTTGACGTCACCGCACGTTGTACCCCGTTCCACGCCATCAGGGTGTTGTCGTCGCCATGGTGACGCCGTCCGGGTGTTGTCGTCACCGCGCGTTGTACCCTGTCACACACCGTCCGGGTGATGTCGACACCGCGGTGACGCCATCCGGGTGTTGTCGTCACCATGGTGACACCGTCCGGGTGTTGTCGTCGCCATGGTGACGCCGTCAGGGTGTTGACGTCACCGCACGTTGTACCCCGTTCCACGCCGTCCGCGTGTTGTCGTCACCGCGGTGACGCCGTCCGGCTGTTGTCGTCACTGCGCGTTGTACTCCGTCCCACGCCGTCCGGGTGTTGTCGTCGCCGCGGTGACGCCGTCTGGGTGTTGTCGTCACCATGGTGACACCGTCCGGGTGTTGTCGTCGCCATGGTGACGCCGTCAGGGTGTTGTCGTCACCACGCGTTGTACTCCGTCCCACGCCGTCCGGGAGTTGTCGTCGCCATGGGGACGCCGTCAGGGTGTTGTCGTCGCCATGGTGACGCCGTCCGGCTGTTGTCGTCACCGCGCGTTGTACTCCGTCCCACACTGTCCGGGAGTTGTCGTCACCATGGTGACACCATCCGGGTGTTGTCGTCGCCATGGTGACGCCGTCCGGGTGTTGTCGTCACCGCGCGTTGTACCCTGTCACACGCCGTCCGGGTGATGTCGACACCGCGGTGACGCCGTCCGGGTGTTGTCGTCACCGCGGTTACGCCGTCCGACTGTTGTCGTCACAGCGCGTTGTACTCCGTCCCACGCCGTCCGGGAGTTGTCGTCACCATGGTGACACCGTCCGGGTGTTGTCGTCGCCATGGTGATGCCGTCCGGGTGTTGTTGTCACCATGGTGACGTCGTCCGGGTGTTGTCATCACCGTGGTGATGCCGTCCGGCTGTTGTCGTCACCGCGCGTTGTACTCCGTCAAACGCCGTCCGGGAGTTGTCGTCGCCATGGGGACACCGTCAGGGTGTTGTCGTCGCCATGGTGACGCCGTCCGGGTGTTGTTGTCACCATGGTGACGTCGTCCGGGTGTTGTCATCACCGTGGTGATGCCGTCCGGCTGTTGTCGTCACCGCGCGTTGTACTCCGTCCCACACCGTCCGGGAGTTGTCGTCACCATGGTGACGCCGTCCGGGTGTTGTCGTCACCGCGCGTTGTACCCTGTCCCACGCCGTCCGGGTGATGTCGACACCGCGGTGACGCCGTCCGGGTGTTGTCATCACCGTGGTGATGCCGTCCGGCTGTTGTCGTCACCGCGCGTTGTACTCCGTCCCACGTCGTCCGGGAGTTGTCGTCGCCATGGGGACACCGTCAGGGTGTTGTCGTCGCCATGGTGATGCCGTCCGGGTGTTGTTGTCACCATGGTGACGTCGTCCGGGTGTTGTCATCACCGTGGTGATGCCGTCCGGCTGTTGTCGTCACCGCGCGTTGTACTCCGTCCCACACCGTCCGGGAGTTGTCGTCACCATGGTGACGCCGTCCGGGTGTTGTCGTCACCGCGCGTTGTACCCTGTCCCACGCCGTCCGGGTGATGTCGACACCGCGGTGACGCCGTCCGGGTGTTGTCGTCACCATGGTGACGCCGTCCGGGTGTTGTCGTCGCCATGGTGACGCCGTCAGGGTGTTGTCGTCACCGCGTGTTGTACCCCGTCCCACGGCGTCCGGGAGTTGTCGTCGCCATGGTGACGCCGTCCGGGTGTTGTCGTCACCATGGTGACACCGTCCGGGTGTTGTCGTCGCCATGGTGATGTCGTCCGGGTGTTGTCGTCGCCATGGGGACGCCGTCAGGGTGTTGTCGTCGCCATGGTGACGCCGTCCGGCTGTTGTCGTCACCGCGCGTTGTACTCTGTCCCACACCGTCCGGGTGATGTCGACACCACGATGACGCCGTCCGGGTGTTGTCGTCACCGCGGTTACGCCGTCCGACTGTTGTCGTCACCGCGCGTTGTACTCCGTCCCACACCGTCCGGGAGTGGTCGTCACCATGGTGACACCGTCCGGGTGTTTTCGTCGCCATGGTGACGCCGTACGGGTGTTGTCGTCGCATGGTGACGCCGTCAGGGTGTTGTCGTCACCGCGCGTTGTACTCCATCCCACGCCGTCCGGGTGTTGTCGTCGCCATGGTGACGCCGTCCGGGTGTTGTCGTCACCGCGCGTTGTACTCCGTCCCACACCGTCCGGGAGTTGTCGTCACCATGGTGACACCGTCCGGGTGTTGGCGTCGCCACGGTGACGCCGTCCGACTGTTGTCGTCACCGCGCGTTGTACCCTGTCCCACGCCGTCCGGGAGTTGTCGTCACCATGGTGACACCGTCCGGGTGTTGTCGTCGCCATGGTGACGCCGTCCGGGTGTTGTCGTCACCGCGCGTTGTACCCTGTTCCACGCCGTCCGGGTGATGTCGACACCGCGGTGACGCCGTCCGGGTGTTGTCGTCACCATGGTGACGCCGTCCGGGTGTTGTCGTCGCCATGGTGACGCCGTCCGGGTGTTGTCGTCACCGCGCGTTGTACTCCATCCTGCGCCGTCCGGGTGTTGTCGTCGCCGCGTTGACGCCGTCCGGGTGTTGTCGTGGCCATGGTGACGCCGTCCGGGTGTTGTCGTCACCGCGTGTTGTACCCCGTCCCACGGCGTCTGGGTGTTGTCGTCGCCATGGTGATGCCGTCCGGGTGTTGTCGTCACCATGGTGACACCGTCCGGGTGTTGTCGTCACCGCGCGTTGTACCCCGTTCCACGCCGTCCGGGTGTTGTCGTCACCATGGTGACGTCGTCCGGGTGTTGTCATCACCGTGGTGATGCCGTCCGGCTTTTGTTGTCACCGCGCGTTGTACTTCGTCCCACAACGTCCGGGAGTTGTCGTCGCCATGGGGAGGCCGTCAGGGTGTTGTCGTCGCCATGGTGACGCCGTCCGGCTGTTGTCGTCACCGCGCGTTGTACTCCGTCCCACGCCGTCCGGGAGTTGTCGTCACCATGGTGACACCGTCCGGGTGTTGTCGTCGCTATGGTGATGCCGTCCGGATGTTGTCGTCACCATGGTGACACCGTCCGGGGGTTGTCGTCACCGCGCGTTGTACCCCGTTCCACGCCGTCCGGGTGTTGATGTCACCATGGTGACGTCGTCCGGGTGTTGTCATCACCGTGGTGATGCCGTCCGGCTATTGTCGTCACCGCGCGTTGTACTCCGTCCCACACCGTCCGGGAGTTGTCGTCGCCATGGGGACGCCGTCAGGGTGTTGTCGTCGCCATGGTGACGCCATCCGGCTGTTGTCGTCACCGCGCGTTGTACTCCGTCCCACACCGTCCGGGTGTTGTCGTCACCATGGTGACACCGTCCGGGAGTTGTCGTCGCAATGGGGACGCCGTCCGGGTGTTGTCGTCGCCATGGTGACGCCATCCGGCTGTTGTCGTCACCGCGCGTTGTACTCCATCCCACACCGTCCGGGAGTTGTCGTCACCATGGTGACACCGTCCGGGTGTTGAAGTCGCCATGGTGACGCCATCCGGGTGTTGTCGTCACCGCGCGTTGTACCCTGTCCCACGCCGTCCGGGTGATGTCGACTCCGCGGTGACGCCGTCCGGGTGTTGTCGTCACCATGGTGACACCGTCCGGGTGTTGTCGTCGCCATGGTGACGCCGTCAGGGTGTTGACGTCACCGCACGTTGTACCCCGTTCCACGCCGTCAGGGTGTTGTCGTCGCCATGGTGACGCCGTCCGGCTGTTGTCGTCACCACGCGTTTTTCTCCGTCCCACACCGTCCGGGATTTGTCGTCACCATGGTGACACCGTCCGGGTGTTGTCGTCGCCATGGTGACGCCGTCCGGGTGTTGTCGTCACCGCGCGTTGTACCCTGTCACACGCCGTCCGGGTGATGTCGACTCCGCGGTGACGCCGTCCGGGTGTTGTCGTCACCATGGTGACACCGTCCGGGTGTTGTCGTCGCCATGGTGACGCCGTCAGGGTGTTGACGTCACCGCACGTTGTACCCCGTTCCACGCCGTCCGCGTGTTGTCGTCACCATGGTGACGTCGTCCGGGTGTTGTCGTCACCGCGGTGACGCCGTCAGGGTGTTGTCGTCACCACGCGTTGTACTCCGTCCCACGCCGTCCGGGAGTTGTCGTCGCCATGGGGACGCCGTCAGGGTGTTGTCGTCGCCATGGTGACGCCGTCCGGCTGTTGTCGTCACCGCGCGTTGTACTCCGTCCCACACTGTCCGGGAGTTGTCGTCACCATGGTGACACCATCCGGGTGTTGTCGTCGCCATGGTGACGCCGTCCGGGTGTTGTCGTCACCGCGCGTTGTACCCTGTCACACGCCGTCCGGGTGATGTCGACACCGCGGTGACGCCGTCCGGGTGTTGTCGTCACCGCGTGCTGTACCCCGTCCCACGGCGTCTGGGTGTTGTCGTCGCCATGGTGATGCCGTCCGGGTGTTGTCGTCACCATGGTGACACCGTCCGGGTGTTGTCGTCACCGCGCGTTGTACCCCGTTCCACGCCGTCCGGGTGTTGTCGTCACCATGGTGACACCGTTCGGGTGTTGTCGTCACCGCGTGTTGTACCCCGTCCCACGCCGTCTGGGTGTTGTCGTCACTGCGGTGACGCCGTCCGGGTGTTGTCGTCACCATTGTGACGCCGTCCGGGTGTTGTCGTTGCCATGGTGACGCCGTCAGGGTGTTGACGACACCGCACGTTGTACCCCGTTCCACGCCGTCCGGGTGTTGTCGTCACCATTGTGACGTCGTCCGGGTGTTATCCTCACCGTGGTGATGCCATCCGGCTGTTGTCGTCACAGCGCGTTGTACTCCGTCCCACGCCGTCCGGGAGTTGTCGTCGCCATGGTGATGCCTTCCGGGTGTTGTCGTCACCATGGTTGCACCGTCCGGGTGTTGTCGTCGCCATGGTGACGCCGTCCGGGTGTTTTCGTCACCGTGCGTTGTACCCCATCCCACGCCGTCTGGGTGGTGTCGTCACCATGGTGATGCCGTCTGGGTGTTGTCGTCACCATGGTGACGCCGTCCGGCTGTTGTCGTCGCCGCGTGCTGTACCCCGTCCCACGGCGTCTGGGTGTTGTCGTCGCCATGGTGATGCCGTCCGGGTGTTGTCGTCACCATGGTGACACCGTCCGGGTGTTGTCGTCACCGCGCGTTGTACCCCGTTCCACGCCGTCCGGGTGTTGTCGTCACCATGGTGACGTCGTCCGGGTGTTGTCATCACCGTGGTGATGCCGTCCGGCTGTTGTTGTCACCGCGCGTTGTACTTCGTCGCACAACGTCCGGGAGTTGTCGTCGCCATGGGGACGCCGTCAGGGTGTTGTCGTCGCCATGGTGACGCCGTCTGGCTGTTGTCGTCACCGCGCGTTGTACTCCATCCCACGCCGTCCGGGAGTTGTCGTCACCATGGTGACACCGTCCGGGTGTTGTCGTCGCCATGGTGATGCCGTCCGGGTGTTGTCGTCACCATGGTGACACCGTCCGGGTGTTGTCGTCACCGCGCGTTGTACCCCGTTCCACGCCGTCCGGGTGTTGACGTCACCATGGTGACGTCGTCCGGGTGTTGTCATCACCGTGGTGATGCCGTCCGGCTATTGTTGTCACCGCGCGTTGTACTCCGTCCCACACCGTCCGGGAGTTGTCGTCGCCATGGGGACGCCGTCAGGGTGTTGTCGTCGCCATGGTGACGCCATCCGGCTGTTGTCGTCACCGCGCGTTATACTCCATCCCACACCGTCCGGGAGTTGTCGTCACCATGGTGACACCGTCCGGGTGTTGTCGTCGCCATGGTGATGCTGTCCGGGTGTTGTCGTCACCGTGGTGACACCGTTCGGGTGTTGTCGTCACCGCGCGTTGTACCCCGTCCCACGCCGTCTGGGTGTTGTCGTCACTGCGGTGACGCCGTCCGGGTGTTGTCGTCACCATTGTGACGCCGTCCGGGTGTTGTCGTTGCCATGGTGACGCCGTCAGGGTGTTGACGTCACCGCACGTTGTACCCCGTTCCACGCCGTCCGGGTGTTGTCGTCACCATGGTGACGTCGTCCGGGTGTTATCCTCACCGTGGTGATGCCATCCGGCTGTTGTCGTCACAGCGCGTTGTACTCCGTCCCACGCCGTCCGGGAGTTGTCGTCGCCATGGTGATGCCTTCCGGGTGTTGTCGTCACCATGGTTGCACCGTCCGGGTGTTGTCGTCGCCATGGTGACGCCGTCCGGGTGTTTTCGTCACCGTGCGTTGTACCCCATCCCACGCCGTCTGGGTGTTGTCGTCACCATGGTGATGCTGTCTGGGTGTTGTCGTCACCATGGTGACACCGTCCGGGTGTTGTCGTCGCCATGGTGACGCCGTCCGGCTGTTGTCGTCGCCGCGCGTTGTACTCCGTCCCACACCGTCCGGGAGTTGTCGTCACCATGGTGACGTCTTCCGGGTGTTGTCGTCGCTATGGTGACGCCGTCCGGGTGTTGTCGTCACCATGGTTGCACCGTCCGGGTGTTGTCGTCGCCATGGTGACGCCGTCCGGGTGTTTTCGTCACCGTGCGTTGTACCCCATCCCACGCCGTCTGGGTGTTGTCGTCACCATGGTGATGCCGTCTGGGTGTTGTCGTCACCATGGTGACACCGTCCGGGTGTTGTCGTCGCCATGGTGACGCCGTCCGGCTGTTGTCGTCGCCGCGCGTTGTACTCCGTCCCACACCGTCCGGGAGTTGTCGTCACCATGGTGACGTCTTCCGGGTGTTGTCGTCGCCATGGTGACGCCGTCCGGGTGTTGTCGTCACCGCGCGTTATACCCTGTCACACGCCGTACGGGTGATGTCGACACCGCGGTGACGCTGTCCGGGTGTTGTCGTCACCACGGTTACGCCGTCCGACTGTTGTCGTCACCGCGCGTTGTACTCCGTCCCACGCCGTCCGGGAGTTGTCGTCGCCATGGTGACGCCGTCCGGGTGTTGTCGTCGCCATGGTAACGCCGTCCGGGTGTTGTCGTCACCGCGCGTTGTAACCCGTCCCACGCCGTCCTGGTGTTGTCGTCACCGCGGTGACGCCGTCCGGGTGTTGTCGTCACCATGGTGACACCGTCCGGGTGTTGTCGTCGCCATGGTGACGCCGTCAGGGTGTTGTCGTCACCGCGCGTTGTACTCCGTCCCACGCCGTCCGGGAGTTGTCGTCGCCATGGTGACTCCTTCCAGGTGTTGTCGTCGCCATGGTGACGCCGTCCGAGTGTTTTCGTCGCCATGGTGACACCGTCCGGGTGTTGTCGTCGCCATGGTGACGCCGTCAGGGTGTTGACGTCACCGCATGTTGTACCCTGTCACACGCCGTCCGGGTGATGTCGACACCGCGGTGACATCGTCCGGGTGTTGTCGTCACCGCGCGTTGTACCCCGTTCCACGCCGTCCGGGTGTTGACGTCACCATGGTGACGTCGTCCGGGTGCTGTCATCACCGTGGTGATGCCGTCCGGCTATTGTTGTCACCGCGCGTTGTACTCCGTCCCACGCCGTCCGGGAGTTGTCGTCGCCATGGTGACGCCTTCCGGGTGTTGTCGTCACCATGGTGACACCTTCCTGGTGTTGTCGTCGCCATGGTGACGATGTGCGAGTGTTTTCGTCGCCGCGTGTTGTACCCCATCCCACGCCGTCCGGGTGTTGTCGTCACCATGGTGATGCCGTCTGGGTGTTGTCGTCACCATGGTGACGTCGTCCGGCTGTTGTCGTCACCGCGCGTTATACTCCATCCCACACCATCCGGGAGTTGTCGTCACCATGGTGACACCGTCCGGGTGTTGAAGTCGCCATGGTGACGCCATCCGGGTGTTGTCGTCACCGCGCGTTGTACCCTGTCCCACGCCGTCCGGGTGATGTCGACTCCGCGGTGACGCCGTCCGGGTGTTGTCGTCACCATGGTGACACCGTCCGGGTGTTGTCGTCGCCATGGGGACGCCGTCAGGGTGTTGACGTCACCGCACGTTGTACCCCGTTCCACGCCTTCAGGGTGTTGTCGTCGCCATGGTGACGCCGTCCGGCTGTTGTCGTCACCGCGCGTTGTACTCCGTCCCACACCGTCCGGGAGTTGTCGTCGCAATGGGGACGCCGTCAGGGTGTTGTCGTCGCCATGGTGACGCCGTCCGGCTGTTGTCGTTACCGCGCGTTGTACTCCGTCCCACACTGTCCGGGAGTTGTCGTCACCATGGTGACACCATCCGGGTGTTGTCGTCGCCATGGTGACGCCGTCCGGGTGTTGTCGTCACCGCGCGTTGTACCCTGTCACACGCCGTCCGTGTGATGTCGACACTGCGGTGACGCCGTCCGGGTGTTGTCGTCACCATGGTGACACCGTCCGGGTGTTGTCGTTGCCATGGTGATGCCGTCAGTGTGTTGACGTCACCGCACGGTGTACCCCGTTCCACGCCGTCCGGGTGTTGTCGTCACCATGGTGACGTCGTCCGGGTGTTGTCGTCACCGCGGTGACTCCGTCCGGCTGTTGTCGTCACCGCGCGTTGTACTCCATACCACGCCGTCCGGGTGTTGTCGTTGCCGCGGTGACGCCGTCCGGGTGTTGTCGTCGCCATGGTAACGCCGTCCGGGTGTTGTCGTCACCGCGGTGACGCCGTCCGGCTGTTGTCGTCACTGCGCGTTGAACTCCGTCCCACGCCGTCCGGGAGTTGTCTTCGCCATGGTGACGCCGTCAGGGTGTTGTCGTCACCATGGTGACACCGTTCGGGTGTTGTCGTCGCCATGGTGACGCCGTCAGGGTGTTGACGTCACCGTACGTTGTACCCCGTTCCACGCCGTCCGGGTGTTGTCGTCACCACGCGTTGTACTCCGTCCCACGCCGTCCGGGAGTTGTCGTCGCCATGGGGACGCCATCCGGGTGTTGTTGTCACCGCGCGTTGTACCCTGTCCCACGCCGTCCGGGTGATGTCGACACCGCGGTGACGCCGTCCGGGTGTTGTGCTCACTGCGCGTTATACCCCGTCCCACACCGTCCAGCTGTTGTTGTCACCGCACGTTGTACTCCGTCCCATGCCTTCCGGGTGTTGTCGTCGCCATGGTGACGCCGTCAGGGTGTTGACGTCACCGCATGTTGTACTCCGTTCCACGCCGTCCAGGTGTTGTCTTCACCATGGTGACACCGTCTGGGTGTTGTCGTCGCCATGGTGACGCCGTCCGGGTGTTGTCGTCACCGCGCGTTGTACCCCGTCCCACGCCGTCCTGGTGTTGTCGTCACCGCGGTGACGCCATCCGGGTGTTGTCGTCACCATGGTGACACCGTCCGGGTGTTGTCGTCGCCATGGTGACGCCGTCAGGGTGTTGTCGTCACCGCGCGTTGTACCCTGCCCCACGCCATCCGGGTGATGTCGACACCACGGTGACGCCGTCCGACTGTTGTCGTCACCGCGCCTTGTACTCCGTCCCACGCCGTATGGTTGTTGTCGTAGCCATGGTGACGCCTTCCGGGTGCTGTCGTCACCATGGTGACACCGTCCGGGTGTTGTCGTCGCCATGGTGACGCCGTCCGAGTGTTTTCGTCACCGCGCGTTGTACCCCATCCCACGCCGTCCGGGTGTTGTCGACTCCGCGGTGACGCCGTCCGGGTGTTGTCGTCACCATGGTGACACCGTCCGGGTGTTGTCGTCGCCATGGGGACGCCGTCAGGGTGTTGACGTCACCGCACGTTGTACCCCGTTCCACGCCTTCAGGGTGTTGTCGTCGCCATGGTGACGCCGTCCGGCTGTTGTCGTCACCGCGCGTTGTACTCCGTCCCACACCGTCCGGGAGTTGTCGTCGCAATGGGGACGCCGTCAGGGTGTTGTCGTCGCCATGGTGACGCCGTCCGGCTGTTGTCGTTACCGCGCGTTGTACTCCGTCCCACACTGTCCGGGAGTTGTCGTCACCATGGTGACACCATCCGGGTGTTGTCGTCGCCATGGTGACGCCGTCCGGGTGTTGTCGTCACCGCGCGTTGTACCCTGTCACACGCCGTCCGTGTGATGTCGACACTGCGGTGACGCCGTCCGGGTGTTGTCGTCACCATGGTGACACCGTCCGGGTGTTGTCGTTGCCATGGTGATGCCGTCAGTGTGTTGACGTCACCGCACGGTGTACCCCGTTCCACGCCGTCCGGGTGTTGTCGTCACCATGGTGACGTCGTCCGGGTGTTGTCGTCACCGCGGTGACTCCGTCCGGCTGTTGTCGTCACCGCGCGTTGTACTCCATACCACGCCGTCCGGGTGTTGTCGTTGCCGCGGTGACGCCGTCCGGGTGTTGTCGTCGCCATGGTAACGCCGTCCGGGTGTTGTCGTCACCGCGGTGACGCCGTCCGGCTGTTGTCGTCACTGCGCGTTGAACTCCGTCCCACGCCGTCCGGGAGTTGTCTTCGCCATGGTGACGCCGTCAGGGTGTTGTCGTCACCATGGTGACACCGTTCGGGTGTTGTCGTCGCCATGGTGACGCCGTCAGGGTGTTGACGTCACCGTACGTTGTACCCCGTTCCACGCCGTCCGGGTGTTGTCGTCACCACGCGTTGTACTCCGTCCCACGCCGTCCGGGAGTTGTCGTCGCCATGGGGACGCCATCCGGGTGTTGTTGTCACCGCGCGTTGTACCCTGTCCCACGCCGTCCGGGTGATGTCGACACCGCGGTGACGCCGTCCGGGTGTTGTGCTCACTGCGCGTTATACCCCGTCCCACACCGTCCAGCTGTTGTTGTCACCGCACGTTGTACTCCGTCCCATGCCTTCCGGGTGTTGTCGTCGCCATGGTGACGCCGTCAGGGTGTTGACGTCACCGCATGTTGTACTCCGTTCCACGCCGTCCAGGTGTTGTCTTCACCATGGTGACACCGTCTGGGTGTTGTCGTCGCCATGGTGACGCCGTCCGGGTGTTGTCGTCACCGCGCGTTGTACCCCGTCCCACGCCGTCCTGGTGTTGTCGTCACCGCGGTGACGCCATCCGGGTGTTGTCGTCACCATGGTGACACCGTCCGGGTGTTGTCGTCGCCATGGTGACGCCGTCAGGGTGTTGTCGTCACCGCGCGTTGTACCCTGCCCCACGCCATCCGGGTGATGTCGACACCACGGTGACGCCGTCCGACTGTTGTCGTCACCGCGCCTTGTACTCCGTCCCACGCCGTATGGTTGTTGTCGTAGCCATGGTGACGCCTTCCGGGTGCTGTCGTCACCATGGTGACACCGTCCGGGTGTTGTCGTCGCCATGGTGACGCCGTCCGAGTGTTTTCGTCACCGCGCGTTGTACCCCATCCCACGCCGTCCGGGTGTTGTCGTCACCATGGTGATGCCGTCTGGGTGTTGTCGTCACCATGGTGACGCCGTCCGGGTGTTGTCGTCACCGCGCGTTGTACTCCGTCCCACACCGTCCGGGAGTTGTCGTCACCATGATGACACCGTTCGGGTGTTGTCGACGCCATGGTGACGCCGTCAGGGTGTTGACGTCACCGCACGTTGTACCCCGTTCCACGCCGTCCGGGTGTTGTCGTCACCATGGTGACACCGTCCGGGTGTTGTCGTCAGCGCGCGTTGTACTCCGTCCCACACCGTCCGGGAGTGGTCGTCACCATGGTGACACCGTCCGGGTGTTTTCGTCGCCATGGTGACGCCGTACGGGTGTTGTCGTCGCATGGTGACGCCGTCAGGGTGTTGTCGTCACCGCGCGTTGTACTCCATCCCACGCCGTCCGGGTGTTGTCGTCGCCATGGTGACGCCGTCCGGGTGTTGTCGTCACCGCGCGTTGTACTCCGTCCCACACCGTCCGGGAGTTGTCGTCACCATGGTGACACCGTCCGGGTGTTGGCGTCGCCATGGTGACGCCGTCCGACTGTTGTCGTCACCGCGCGTTGTACCCTGTCCCACGCCGTCCGGGAGTTGTCGTCACCATGGTGACACCGTCCGGGTGTTGTCGTCGCCATGGTGACGCCGTCCGGGTGTTGTCGTCACCGCGCGTTGTACCCTGTTCCACGCCGTCCGGGTGATGTCGACACCGCGGTGACGCTGTCCGGGTGTTGTCGTCACCGCGGTTACGCCGTCCGACTGTTGTCGTCACCGCGCGTTGTACTCCGTCCCACGCCGTCCGGGAGTTGTCGTAGCCATGGTGACGCCTTCCGGGTGTTGTCGTCACCATGGTGACACCGTCCGGGTGTTGTCGTCGCCATGGTGACGCCGTCCGAGTGTTTTCGTCACCGCGCGTTGTACCCTATCCCACGCCGTCCGGGTGTTGTCGTCACCATGGTGATGCCGTCTGGGTGTTGTCGTCACCATGGTGACGCCGTCAGGGTGTTGTCGTCGCCATGGTGACGCCGTCCGGCTGTTGTCGTCACCGCGCGTTGTACTCCGTCCCACGCCGTCCGGGAGTTGTCGTCGCCATGGTGACGCCGTCAGGGTGTTGTCGTCACCATGGTGACACCGTTCGGGTGTTGTCGTCGCCATGGTGACGCCGTCAGGGTGTTGACGTCACCGTACGTTGTACCCCGTTCCACGCCGTCCGGGTGTTGTCGTCACCACGCGTTGTACTCCGTCCCATGCCTTCCGGGTGTTGTCGTCGCCATGGTGACGCCGTCAGGGTGTTGACGTCACCGCATGTTGTACTCCGTCCCACGCCGTCCAGGTGTTGTCTTCACCATGGTGACACCGTCTGGGTGTTGTCGTCGCCATGGTGACGCCGTCCGGGTGTTGTCGTCACCGCGCGTTGTACCCCGTCCCACGCCGTCCTGGTGTTGTCGTCACCGCGGTGACGCCATCCGGGTGTTGTCGTCACCATGGTGACACCGTCCGGGTGTTGTCGTCGCCATGGTAACGCCGTCAGGGTGTTGTCGTCACCGCGCCTTGTACTCCGTCCCACGCCGTCCGGGTGTTGTCGTCGCCGCTGTGACGCCGTCCGGGTGTTGTCGTCATCATGGTGACACCGTCCGGGTGTTGTCGTCGCCATGGTGACGCCGTCAGGGTGTTGACGTCACCGCATGTTGTACTCCGTCCCACACCGTCCGGCTGTTGTCGTCACCATGGTGACACCGTCCGGGTGTTGTCGTCGCCATGGTGACGCCGTCAGGGTGTTGTCGTCACCGCGCGTTGTACCCCATCCCACGCCGTCCGGGTGTTGTCGTTGCCGCTGTGACGCCGTCCGGGAGTTGTAGTCGCCATGGTGACGCCGTCAGGGTGTTGTCGTCACCATGGTGACACCGTTCGGGTGTTGTCGTCGCCATGGTGACGCCGTCAGGGTGTTGACGTCACCGCACGTTGTACCCCGTTCCACGCCGTCCGGGTGATGTCGACACCACGGTGACGCCGTCCGGGTGTTGTCGTCACCGCGGTTACGCCGTCCGACTGTTGTCGTCACCGCGCATTGTACTCCGTCCCACGCCGTATGGTTGTTGTCGTAGCCATGGTGACGCCTTCCGGGTGCTGTCGTCACCATGGTGACACCGTCCGGGTGTTGTCATCGCCATGGTGACGCCGTCCGAGTGTTTTCGTCACCGCGCGTTGTACCCCATCCCACGCCGTCCGGGTGTTGTCGTCACCATGGTGATGCCGTCTGGGTGTTGTCGTCACCATGGTGACGCCGTCCGGGTGTTGTCGTCACCGCGCGTTGTACTCCGTCCCACACCGTCCGGGAGTTGTCGTCACCATGATGACACCGTTCGGGTGTTGTCGACGCCATGGTGACGCCGTCAGGGTGTTGACGTCACCGCACGTTGTACCCCGTTCCACGCCGTCCGGGTGTTGTCGTCACCATGGTGACACCGTCCGGGTGTTGTCGTCACCGCGCGTTGTACTCCGTCCCACACCGTCCGGGAGTGGTCGTCACCATGGTGACACCGTCCGGGTGTTTTCGTCGCCATGGTGACGCCGTACGGGTGTTGTCGTCGCATGGTGACGCCGTCAGGGTGTTGTCGTCACCGCGCGTTGTACTCCATCCCACGCCGTCCGGGTGTTGTCGTCGCCATGGTGACGCCGTCCGGGTGTTGTCGTCACCGCGCGTTGTACTCCGTCCCACACCGTCCGGGAGTTGTCGTCACCATGGTGACACCGTCCGGGTGTTGTCGTCGCCATGGTGACGCCGTCCGACTGTTGTCGTCACCGCGCGTTGTACCCTGTCCCACGCCGTCCGGGAGTTGTCGTCACCATGGTGACACCGTCCGGGTGTTGTCGTCGCCATGGTGACGCCGTCCGGGTGTTGTCGTCACCGCGCGTTGTACCCTGTTCCACGCCGTCCGGGTGATGTCGACACCGCGGTGACGCTGTCCGGGTGTTGTCGTCACCGCGGTTACGCCGTCCGACTGTTGTCGTCACCGCGCGTTGTACTCCGTCCCACGCCGTCCGGGAGTTGTCGTAGCCATGGTGACGCCTTCCGGGTGTTGTCGTCACCATGGTGACACCGTCCGGGTGTTGTCGTCGCCATGGTGACGCCGTCCGAGTGTTTTCGTCACCGCGCGTTGTACCCTATCCCACGCCGTCCGGGTGTTGTCGTCACCATGGTGATGCCGTCTGGGTGTTGTCGTCACCATGGTGACGCCGTCAGGGTGTTGTCGTCGCCATGGTGACGCCGTCCGGCTGTTGTCGTCACCGCGCGTTGTACTCCGTCCCACGCCGTCCGGGAGTTGTCGTCGCCATGGTGACGCCGTCCGGGTGTTGTCGTCGCCATGGTAACGCCGTCCGGGTGTTGTCGTCACCGCGCGTTCTAACCCGTCCCACGCCGTCCTGGTGTTGTCGTCACCGCGGTGACGCCGTCCGGGTGTTGTCGTCACCATGGTGACACCGTCCGGGTGTTGTCGTCACCATGGTGACGCCGTCAGGGTGTTGTCGTCACCGCGCGTTGTACTCCGTCCCACGCCGTCCGGGAGTTGTCGTCGCCATGGTGACTCCTTCCGGGTGTTGTCGTCGCCATGGTGACGCCGTCCGAGTGTTTTCGTCGCCATGGTGACACCGTCCGGGTGTTGTCGTCGCCATGGTGACGCCGTCAGGGTGTTGTCGTCACCGCGCGTTGTACTCCGTCCCACGCCGTCCGGGAGTTGTCGTCGCCATGGTGACGCCTTCCGGGTGTTGTCGTCACCATGGTGACACCTTCCGGGTGTTGTCGTCGCCATGGTGACGATGTGCGAGTGTTTTCGTCGCCGCGTGTTGTACCCCATCCCACGCCGTCCGGGTGTTGTCGTCACCATGGTGATGCCGTCTGGGTGTTGTCGTCACCATGGTGACGTCGTCCGGCTGTTGTCGTCACCGCGCGTTATACTCCATCCCACACCATCCGGGAGTTGTCGTCACCATGGTGACACCGTCCGGGTGTTGAAGTCGCCATGGTGACGCCATCCGGGTGTTGTCGTCACCGCGCGTTGTACCCTGTCCCACGCCGTCCGGGTGATGTCGACTCTGCGGTGACGCCGTCCGGGTGTTGTCGTCACCATGGTGACACCGTCCGGGTGTTGTCGTCGCCATGGTGACGCCGTCAGGGTGTTGACGTCACCGCACGTTGTACCCCGTTCCACGCCTTCAGGGTGTTGTCGTCGCCATGGTGACGCCGTCCGGCTGTTGTCGTCACCGCGCGTTGTACTCCGTCCCACACCGTCCGGGAGTTGTCGTCGCCATGGGGACGCCGTCAGGGTGTTGTCGTCGCCATGGTGACGCCGTCTGGGTGTTGTCGTCACCGCGCGTTGTACCCTGTCACACGCCGTCCGGGTGATGTCGACACCGCGGTGACGCCGTCCGGGTGTTGTCGTCAACATGGTGACACCGTCCGGGTGTTGTCGTTGCCATGGTGATGCCGTCAGTGTGTTGACGTCACCGCACGGTGTACCCCGTTCCACGCCGTCCGGGTGTTGTCGTCACCATGGTGACGTCGTCCGGGTGTTGTCGTCACCGCGGTGACATCGTCCGGGTGTTGTCGTCACCGCGCGTTGTACCCCGTTCCACGCCGTCCGGGTGTTGACGTCACCATGGTGACGTCGTCCGGGTGTTGTCATCACCGTGGTGATGCCGTCCGGCTATTGTTGTCACCGCGCGTTGTACTCCGTCCCACGCCGTCCGGGAGTTGTCGTCGCCATGGTGACGCCTTCCGGGTGTTGTCGTCACCATGGTGACACCTTCCGGGTGTTGTCGTCGCCATGGTGACGATGTGCGAGTGTTTTCGTCGCCGCGTGTTGTACCCCATCCCACGCCGTCCGGGTGTTGTCGTCACCATGGTGATGCCGTCTGGGTGTTGTCGTCACCATGGTGACGTCGTCCGGCTGTTGTCGTCACCGCGCGTTATACTCCATCCCACACCATCCGGGAGTTGTCGTCACCATGGTGACACCGTCCGGGTGTTGAAGTCGCCATGGTGACGCCATCCGGGTGTTGTCGTCACCGCGCGTTGTACCCTGTCCCACGCCGTCCGGGTGATGTCGACTCCGCGGTGACGCCGTCCGGGTGTTGTCGTCACCATGGTGACACCGTCCGGGTGTTGTCGTCGCCATGGTGACGCCGTCAGGGTGTTGACGTCACCGCACGTTGTACCCCGTTCCACGCCTTCAGGGTGTTGTCGTCGCCATGGTGACGCCGTCCGGCTGTTGTCGTCACCGCGCGTTGTACTCCGTCCCACACCGTCCGGGAGTTGTCGTCGCCATGGGGACGCCGTCAGGGTGTTGTCGTCGCCATGGTGACGCCGTCTGGGTGTTGTCGTCACCGCGCGTTGTACCCTGTCACACGCCGTCCGGGTGATGTCGACACCGCGGTGACGCCGTCCGGGTGTTGTCGTCAACATGGTGACACCGTCCGGGTGTTGTCGTTGCCATGGTGATGCCGTCAGTGTGTTGACGTCACCGCACGGTGTACCCCGTTCCACGCCGTCCGGGTGTTGTCGTCACCATGGTGACGTCGTCCGGGTGTTGTCGTCACCGCGGTGACTCCGTCCGGCTGTTGTCGTCACCGCGCGTTGTACTCCATACCACGCCGTCTGGGTGTTGTCGTTGCCGCGGTGACGCCGTCCGGGTGTTGTCGTCGCCATGGTAACGCCGTCCGGGTGTTGTCGTCACCGCGGTGACGCCGTCCGGCTGTTGTCGTCACTGCGCGTTGAACTCCGTCCCACGCCGTCCGGGAGTTGTCTTCGCCATGGTGACGCCGTCAGGGTGTTGTCGTCACCATGGTGACACCGTTCGGGTGTTGTCGTCGCCATGGTGACGCCGTCAGGGTGTTGACGTCACCGTACGTTGTACCCCGTTCCACGCCGTCCGGGTGTTGTCGTCACCACGCGTTGTACTCCGTCCCACGCCGTCCGGGAGTTGTCGTCGCCATGGGGACGCCATCCGGGTGTTGTCGTCACCGCGCGTTGTACCCTGTCCCACGCCGTCCGGGTGATGTCGACACCGCGGTGACGCCGTCCGGGTGTTGTGCTCACTGCGCGTTATACCCCGTCCCACACCGTCCGGCTGTTGTTGTCACCGCACGTTGTACTCCGTCCCATGCCTTCCGGGTGTTGTCGTCGCCATGGTGACGCCGTCAGGGTGTTGACGTCACCGCATGTTGTACTCCGTCCCACGCCGTCCAGGTGTTGTCTTCACCATGGTGACACCGTCTGGGTGTTGTCGTCGCCATGGTGACGCCGTCCGGGTGTTGTCGTCACCGCGCGTTGTACCCCATCCCACGCCGTCCGGGTGTTGTCGTTGCCGCTGTGACGCCGTCCGGGAGTTGTAGTCGCCATGGTGACGCCGTCAGGGTGTTGTCGTCACCATGGTGACACCGTTCGGGTGTTGTCGTCGCCATGGTGACGCCGTCAGGGTGTTGACGTCACCGCACGTTGTACCCCGTTCCACGCCGTCCGGGTGTTGTCGTCACCATGGTGACGCCGTCCGGGTGTTGTCGTCACCGCGGTGACGCCGTCCGACTGTTGTCGTCACCACGCGTTGTACTCCGTCCCACGCCGTCCGGGTGTTGTCGTCACCATGGTGACACCATCCGGGTGTTGTCGTCGCCATGGTGACGCCGTCCGGGTGTTGTCGTCACCGCGGTGACGCCGTCCGACTGTTGTCGTCACCACGCGTTGTACTCCGTCCCACGCCGTCCGGGTGTTGTCGTCACCATGGTGACACCATCCGGGTGTTGTCGTCGCCATGGTGACGCCGTCCGGGTGTTGTCGTCACCGCGCGTTGTACCCTGCCCCACGCCATCCGGGTGATGTCGACACCACGGTGACGCCGTCCGGGTGTTGTCGTCACCGCGGTTACGCCGTCCGACTGTTGTTGTCACCGCGCCTTGTACTCCGTCCCACGCCGTATGGTTGTTGTCGTAGCCATGGTGACGCCTTCCGGGTGCTGTCGTCACCATGGTGACACCGTCCGGGTGTTGTCGTCGCCATGGTGACGCCGTCCGAGTGTTTTCGTCACCGCGCGTTGTACTCCATCCCACGCCGTCCGGGTGTTGTCGTCACCATGATGACACCGTTCGGGTGTTGTCGTCGCATGGTGACGCCGTCAGGGTGTTGTCGTCACCGCGCGTTGTACTCCATCCCACGCCGTCCGGGTGTTGTCGTCGCCATGGTGACGCCGTCCGACTGTTGTCGTCACCGCGCGTTGTACCCTGTCCCACGCCGTCCGGGAGTTGTCGTCACCATGGTGACGCCGTCCGGGTGTTGTCGTCGCCATGGTGACGCCGTCAGGGTGTTGACGTCACCGCACGTTGTACCCCGTTCCACGCCGTCCGGGTGTTGTCGTTACCATGGTGACGTCGTCCGGGTGTTGTCGTCACCGTGGTGACGCCGTCCGGCTGTTGTCGTCACCGCGCGATATACTCCGTCCCACGCCGTCCGGGAGTTTTCGTCACCATGGTGACACCGTCCGGGTGTTGTCGTCGCCATGGTGATGCCGTCCGGGTGTTGTTGTCACCATGGTGACGTCGTCCGGGTGTTGTCATCACCGTGGTGATGCCGTCCGGCTGTTGTCGTCACCGCGCGTTGTACTCCATCCCACGCCGTCCGGGAGTTGTCGTCACCATGGGGACGCCGTCAGGGTGTTGTCGTCGCCATGGTGACGCCGTCCGGCTGTTGTCGTCACCGCGCGTTGTACTCCGTCCCACACCGTCCGGGAGTTGTCGTCACCATGGTGACGCCGTCCGGGTGTTGTCGTCGCCATGGTGACGCCGTCCGGGTGTTGACGTCACCGCGCGTTGTACCCTGTCCCACGCCGTCCGGGTGATGTCGACACCGCGGTGACGCCGTCCGGGTGTTGTCGTCACCATGGTGACGCCGTCCGGGTGTTGTCGTCGCCATGGTGACGCCGTCAGGGTGTTGTCGTCACCGCGCGTTGTACTCCATCCTACGCCGTCCGGGTGTTGTCGTCGCCGCGTTGACGCCGTCCGGGTGTTGTCGTGGCCATGGTGACGCCGTCCGGGTGTTGTCGTCACCGCGTGTTGTACCCCGTCCCACGGCGTCTGGGTGTTGTCGTCGCCATGGTGATGCCGTCCGGGTGTTGTCGTCACCATGGTGACACCGTCCGGGTGTTGTCGTCACCACGCGTTGTACCCCGTTCCACGCCGTCCGGGTGTTGTCGTCACCATGGTGACGTCGTCCGGGTGTTGTCATCACCGTGGTGATGCCGTCCGGCTTTTGTTGTCACCGCGCGTTGTACTTCGTCCCACAACGTCCGGGAGTTGTCGTCCCCATGGGGACGCCGTCAGGGTGTTGTCGTCGCCATGGTGACGCCGTCCGGCTGTTGTCGTCACCGCGCGTTGTACTCTGTCCCACGCCGTCCGGGAGTTGTCGTCACCATGGTGACACCGTCCGGGTGTTGTCGTCGCCATGGTGATGCCGTCCGGGTGTTGTCGTCACCATGGTGACACCGTCCGGGGGTTGTCGTCACCGCGCGTTGTACCCCGTTCCACGCCGTCCGGGTGTTGACGTCACCATGGTGACGTCGTCCGGGTGTTGTCATCACCGTGGTGATGCCGTCCGGCTATTGTTGTCACCGCGCGTTGTACTCCGTCCCACACCGTCCTGGAGTTGTCGTCGCCATGGGGACGCCGTCAGGGTGTTGTCGTCGCCATGGTGACGCCATCCGGCTGTTGTCGTCACCGCGCGTTGTACTCCGTCCCACACCGTCCGGGAGTTGTCGTCACCATGGTGACACCGTCCGGGAGTTGTCGTCGCAATGGGGACGCCGTCAGGGTGTTGTCGTCGCCATGGTGACGCCATCCGGCTGTTGTCGTCACCGCGCGTTGTACTCCGTCCCACACCGTCCGGGAGTTGTCGTCACCATGGTGACACCGTCCGGGTGTTGAAGTCGCCATGGTGACGCCATCCGGGTGTTGTCGTCACCGCGCGTTGTACCCTGTCCCACGCCGTCCGGGTGATGTCGACTCCGCGGTGACGCCGTCCGGGTGTTGTCGTCACCATGGTGACACCGTCCGGGTGTTGTCGTCGCCATGGTGACGCCGTCAGGGTGTTGACGTCACCGCACGTTGTACCCCGTTCCACGCCGTCAGGGTGTTGTCGTCGCCATGGTGACGCCGTCCGGCTGTTGTCGTCACCACGCGTTGTACTCCGTCCCACACCGTCCGGGATTTGTCGTCACCATGGTGACACCGTCCGGGTGTTGTCGTCGCCATGGTGACGCCGTCCGGGTGTTGTCGTCACCGCGCGTTGTACCCTGTCACACGCCGTCCGGGTGATGTCGACTCCGCGTTGACGCCGTCCGGGTGTTGTCGTCACCATGGTGACACCGTCCGGGTGTTGTCGTCGCCATGGTGACGCCGTCAGGGTGTTGACGTCACCGCACGTTGTACCCCGTTCCACGCCGTCCGCGTGTTGTCGTCACCATGGTGACGTCGTCCGGGTGTTGTCGTCACCGCGGTGACGCCGTCCGGCTGTTGTCGTCACTGCGCGTTGTACTCCGTCCCACGCCGTCCGGGTGTTGTCGTCGCCGCGGTGACGCCGTCGGGGTGTTGTCGTCACCATGGTGACACCGTCCGGGTGTTGTCATCGCCATGGTGACGCCGTCAGGGTGTTGTCGTCACCACGCGTTGTACTCCGTCCCACGCCGTCCGGGAGTTGTCGTCGCCATGGGGACGCCGTCCGGCTGTTGTCGTCACCGCGCGTTGTACTCCGTCCCACACTGTCCGGGAGTTGTCGTCACCATGGTGACACCATCCGGGTGTTGTCGTCGCCATGGTGACGCCGTCCGGGTGTTGTCGTCACCGCGCGTTGTACCCTGTCACACGCCGTCCGGGTGATGTCGACACCGCGGTGACGCCGTCCGGGTGTTGTCGTCACCGCGGTGACGCCGTCCGACTGTTGTCGTCACCATGGTGACGCCGTCCGCGGGGGTTGTCGTCGCCATGGTGACGCCGTCAGGGTGTTGACGTCACCGCACGTTGTACCCCGTTCCACGCCGTCCGGGTGTTGTCGTCACCATGGTTACGTCGTCCGGGTGTTGTCGTCACCGTGGTGACGCCGTCCGGCTGTTGTCGTCACCGCGCGTTATACTCCGTCCCACGCCGTCCGGGAGTTGTCGTCACCATGGTGACACCGTCCGGGTGTTGTCGTCGCCATGGTGATGCCGTCCGGGTGTTGTTGTCACCATGGTGACGTCGTCCGGGTGTTGTCATCACCGTGGTGATGCCGTCCGGCTGTTGTCGTCACCGCGCATTGTACTCCGTCCCACGCCGTCCGGGAGTTGTCGTCGCCATGGGGACGCCGTCAGGGTGTTGTCGTCGCCATGGTGACGCCGTCCGGCTGTTGTCGTCACCGCGCGTTGTACTCCGTCCCACACCGTCCGGGAGTTGTCGTCACCATGGTGACGCCGTCCGGGTGTTGTCGTCACCGCGTGTTGTACCCCGTCCCACGGCGTCCGGGAGTTGTCGTCGCCATGGTGACGCCGTCCGGGTGTTGTCGTCACCATGGTGACACCGTCCGGGTGTTGTCGTCGCCATGGTGATGTCGTCCGGGTGTTGTCGTCGCCATGGGGACGCCGTCAGGGTGTTGTCGTCGCCATGGTGACGCCGTCCGGCTGTTGTCGTCACCGCGCGTTGTACTCTGTCCCACACCGTCCGGGAGTTGTCGTCGCCATGGTGACAACGTCCGGGTATTGTCGTCGCCATGGTGACGCCGTCCGGGTGTTGACGTCACCGCGCGTTGTACCCTGTCCCACGCCGTCCGGGTGATGTCGACACCGCGGTGACGCCGTCCGGGTGTTTTCGTCGCCATGGTGACGCCGTCCGGGTGTTGTCGTCGCCGCGTTGACGCCGTCCGAGTGTTGTCGTGGCCATGGTGACGCCGTCCGGGTGTTGTCGTCACCGCGTGCTGTACCCCGTCCCACGGCGTCCGGGTGTTGTCGTCACTGCGGTGACGCCGTCCGGGTGTTGTCGTCACCATTGTGACGCCGTCCGGGTGTTGTCGTTGCCATGGTGACGCCGTCAGGGTGTTGACGTCACCGCACGTTGTACCCCGTTCCACGCCGTCCGGGTGTTGTCGTCACCATGGTGACGTCGTCCGGGTGTTATCCTCACCGTGGTGATGCCATCCGGCTGTTGTCGTCACAGCGCGTTGTACTCCGTCCCACGCTGTCCGGGAGTTGTCGTCGCCATGGTGATGCCTTCCGGGTGTTGTCGTCACCATGGTTGCACCGTCCGGGTGTTGTCGTCGCCATGGTGACACCGTCCGGGTGTTTTCGTCACCGTGCGTTGTACCCCATCCCACGCCATCTGGGTGTTGTCGTCACCATGGTGATGCCGTCCGGGTGTTGTCATCACCGTGGTGATGCCGTCCGGCTGTTGTTGTCACCGCGCGTTGTACTTCGTCGCTCAACGTCCGGGAGCTGTCGTCGCCATGGGGACGCCGTCAGGGTGTTGTCGTCGCCATGGTGACGCCGTCCGGCTGTTGTCGTCACCGCGCGTTGTACTCCGTCCCACGCCGTCCGGGAGTTGTCGTCACCATGGTGACACCGTCCGGGTGTTGTCGTCGCCATGGTGATGCCGTCCGGGTGTTGTCGTCACCATGGTGACACCGTCCGGGTGTTGTCGTCGCCATGGTGACGCCGTCAGGGTGTTGTCGTCACCACGCGTTGTACTCCGTCCCACGCCGTCCGGGAGTTGTCGTCGCCATGGGGACGCCGTCCGGCTGTTGTCGTCACCGCGCTTTGTACTCCGTCCCACACTGTCCGGGAGTTGTCGTCACCATGGTTACACCATCCGGGTGTTGTCGTCGCCATGGTGACGCCGTCCGGGTGTTGTCGTCACCGCGCGTTGTACCCTGTCACACGCCGTCCGGGTGATGTCGACACCGCGGTGACGCCGTCCGGGTGTTGTCGTCACCGCGGTTACGCCGTCCGACTGTTGTCGTCACCATGGTGACGCCGTCCGCGGGGGTTGTCGTCGCCATGGTGACGCCGTCAGGGTGTTGACGTCACCGCACGTTGTACCCCGTTCCACGCCGTCCGGGTGTTGTCGTCACCATGGTTACGTCGTCCGGGTGTTGTCGTCACCGTGGTGACGCCGTCCGGCTGTTGTCGTCACCGCGCGTTATACTCCGTCCCACGCCGTCCGGGAGTTGTCGTCACCATGGTGACACCGTCCGGGTGTTGTCGTCGCCATGGTGATGCCGTCCGGGAGTTGTCGTCACCATGGTGACGCCGTCCGGGTGTTGTCGTCACCGCGTGTTGTAACCCGTCCCACGCCGTCCTGGTGTTGTCGTCACCGCGGTGACGCCATCCGGGTGTTGTCGTCGCCATGGTAACGCCGTCCGGGTGTTGTCGTCACCGCGCGTTGTAACCCGTCCCACGCCGTCCTGGTGTTGTCGTCACCGCGGTGACGCCGTCCGGGTGTTGTCGTCACCATGGTGACACCGTCCGGGTGTTGTCGTCGCCATGGTGACGCCGTCAGGGTGTTGTCGTCACCGCGCGTTGTACTCCATCCCACGCCGTCCGGGTGTTGTCGTTGCCGCGGTGACGCCATCCGGGTGTTGTCGTCGCCATGGTAACGCCGTCCGGGTGTTGTCGTCACCGCGCGTTGTAACCCGTCCCACGCCGTCCTGGTGTTGTCGTCACCGCGGTGACGCCGTCCGGGTGTTGTCGTCACCATGGTGACACCGTCCGGGTGTTGTCGTCGCCATGGTGACGCCGTCAGGGTGTTGTCGTCACCGCGCGTTGTACTCCATCCCACGCCGTCCGGGTGTTGTCGTTGCCGCGGTGACGCCATCCGGGTGTTGTCGTCGCCATGGTAACGCCGTCCGGGTGTTGTCGTCACCGCGCGTTGTAACCCGTCCCACGCCGTCCTGGTGTTGTCGTCACCGCGGTGACGCCGTCCGGGTGTTGTCGTCACCATGGTGACACCGTCCGGGTGTTGTCGTCGCCATGGCGACGCCGTCAGGGTGTTGTCGTCACCACGCGTTATACTCCATCCCACGCCGTCCGGGTGTTGTCGTTGCCGCGGTGACGCCATCCGGGTGTTGTCGTCGCCATGGTAACGCCGTCCGGGTGTTGTCGTCACCGCGCGTTGTAACCCGTCCCACGCCGTCCTGGTGTTGTCGTCACCGCGGTGACGCCGTCCGGGTGTTGTCGTCACCATGGTGACACCGTCCGGGTGTTGTCGTCGCCATGGTGACGCCGTCAGGGTGTTGTCGTCACCGCGCGTTGTACTCCATCCCACGCCGTCCGGGTGTTGTCGTTGCCGCGGTGACGCCATCCGGGTGTTGTCGTCGCCATGGTAACGCCGTCCGGGTGTTGTCGTCACCGCGCGTTGTAACCCGTCCCACGCCGTCCTGGTGTTGTCGTCACCGCGGTGACGCCGTCCGGGTGTTGTCGTCACCATGGTGACACCGTCCGGGTGTTGTCGTCGCCATGGTGACGCCGTCAGGGTGTTGTCGTCACCGCGCGTTGTACTCCATCCCACGCCGTCCGGGTGTTGTCGTCGCCGCGGTGACGCCATCCGGGTGTTGTCGTCGCCATGGTAACACCGTCCGGGTGTTGTCGTCACCGCGCGTTGTAACCCGTCCCACGCCGTCCTGGTGTTGTCGTCACCGCGGTGACGCCGTCCGGGTGTTGTCGTCACCATGGTGACACCGTCCGGGTGTTGTCGTCGCCATGGTGACGCCGTCAGGGTGTTGTCGTCACCGCGCGTTGTACTCCATCCCACGCCGTCCGGGTGTTGTCGTCGCCGCGGTGACGCCATCCGGGTGTTGTCGTCGCCATGGTAACGCCGTCCGGGTGTTGTCGTCACCGCGCGTTGTAACCCGTCCCACGCCGTCCTGGTGTTGTCGTCACCGCGGTGACGCCGTCCGGGTGTTGTCGTCACCATGGTGACACCGTCCGGGTGTTGTCGTCGCCATGGTGACGCCGTCAGGGTGTTGTCGTCACCGCGCGTTGTACTCCATCCCACGCCGTCCGGGTGTTGTCGTTGCCGCGGTGACGCCATCCGGGTGTTGTCGTCGCCATGGTAACGCCGTCCGGGTGTTGTCGTCACCGCGCGTTGTAACCAGTCCCACGCCGTCCTGGTGTTGTCGTCACCGCGGTGACGCCGTCCGGGTGTTGTCGTCACCATGGTGACACCGTCCGGGTGTTGTCGTCGCCATGGCGACGCCGTCAGGGTGTTGTCGTCACCGCGCATTATACTCCATCCCACGCCGTCCGGGTGTTGTCGTTGCCGCGGTGACGCCATCCGGGTGTTGTCGTCGCCATGGTAACGCCGTCCGGGTGTTGTCGTCACCGCGCGTTGTAACCCGTCCCACGCCGTCCTGGTGTTGTCGTCACCGCGGTGACGCCGTCCGGGTGTTGTCATCACCATGGTGACACCGTCCGGGTGTTGTCGTCGCCATGGTGACGCCGTCAGGGTGTTGTCGTCACCGCGCGTTGTACTCCATCCCACGCCGTCCGGGTGTTGTCGTTGCCGCGGTGACGCCATCCGGGTGTTGTCGTCGCCATGGTAACGCCGTCCGGGTGTTGTCGTCACCGCGCGTTGTAACCCGTCCCACGCCGTCCTGGTGTTGTCGTCACCGCGGTGACGCCGTCCGGGTGTTGTCATCACCATGGTGACACCGTCCGGGTGTTGTCGTCGCCATGGTGACGCCGTCAGGGTGTTGTCGTCACCGCGCGTTGTACTCCATCCCACGCCGTCCGGGTGTTGTCGTTGCCGCGGTGACGCCATCCGGGTGTTGTCGTCGCCATGGTAACGCCGTCCGGGTGTTGTCGTCACCGCGCGTTGTAACCCGTCCCACGCCGTCCTGGTGTTGTCGTCACCGCGGTGACGCCGTCCGGGTGTTGTCGTCACCATGGTGACACCGTCCGGGTGTTGTCGTCGCCATGGTGACGCCGTCAGGGTGTTGTCGTCACCGCGCGTTGTACTCCATCCCACGCCGTCCGGGTGTTGTCGTTGCCGCGGTGACGCCATCCGGGTGTTGTCGTCGCCATGGTAACGCCGTCCGGGTGTTGTCGTCACCGCGCGTTGTAACCCGTCCCACGCCGTCCTGGTGTTGTCGTCACCGCGGTGACGCCGTCCGGGTGTTGTCGTCACCATGGTGACACCGTCCGGGTGTTGTCGTCGCCATGGTGATGCCGTCAGGGTGTTGTCGTCACCGCGCGTTGTACTCCATCCCACGCCGTCCGGGTGTTGTCGTCACCGCGCGTTGTAACCCGTCCCACGCCGTCCTGGTGTTGTCGTCACCGCGGTGACGCCGTCCGGGTGTTGTCGTCACCATGGTGACACCGTCCGGGTGTTGTCGTCGCCATGGTGACGCCGTCAGGGTGTTGTCGTCACCGCGCGTTGTACTCCATCCCACGCCGTCCGGGTGTTGTCGTTGCCGCGGTGACGCCATCCGGGTGTTGTCGTCGCCATGGTAACGCCGTCCGGGTGTTGTCGTCACCGCGCGTTGTAACCCGTCCCACGCCGTCCTGGTGTTGTCATCACCGCGGTGACGCCGTCCGGGTGTTGTCGTCACCATGGTGACACCGTCCGGGTGTTGTCGTCGCCATGGTGACGCCGTCCGGCTGTTGTCGTCACCGCGCGTTGTACTCCATCCCACGCCGTCCGGGTGTTGTCGTCGCCGCGGTGACGCCATCCGGGTGTTGTCGTCGCCATGGTAACGCCGTCCGGGTGTTGTCGTCACCGCGCGTTGTAACCCGTCCCACGCCGTCCTGGTGTTGTCGTCACCGCGGTGACGCCGTCCGGGTGTTGTCGTCACCATGGTGACACCGTCCGGGTGTTGTCGTCGCCATGGTGACGCCGTCAGGGTGTTGTCGTCACCGCGCGTTGTACTCCATCCCACGCCGTCCGGGTGTTGTCGTTGCCGCGGTGACGCCATCCGGGTGTTGTCGTCGCCATGGTAACGCCGTCCGGGTGTTGTCGTCACCGCGCGTTGTAACCCGTCCCACGCCGTCCTGGTGTTGTCGTCACCGCGGTGACGCCGTCCGGGTGTTGTCGTCACCATGGTGACACCGTCCGGGTGTTGTCGTCGCCATGGTGACGCCGTCAGGGTGTTGTCGTCACCGCGCGTTGTACTCCATCCCACGCCGTCCGGGTGTTGTCGTTGCCGCGGTGACGCCATCCGGGTGTTGTCGTCGCCATGGTAACGCCGTCCGGGTGTTGTCGTCACCGCGCGTTGTAACCCGTCCCACGCCGTCCTGGTGTTGTCGTCACCGCGGTGACGCCGTCCGGGTGTTGTCGTCACCATGGTGACACCGTCCGGGTGTTGTCGTCGCCATGGTGACGCCGTCAGGGTGTTGTCGTCACCGCGCGTTGTACTCCATCCCACGCCGTCCGGGTGTTGTCGTTGCCGCGGTGACGCCATCCGGGTGTTGTCGTCGCCATGGTAACGCCGTCCGGGTGTTGTCGTCACCGCGCGTTGTAACCCGTCCCACGCCGTCCTGGTGTTGTCGTCACCGCGGTGACGCCGTCCGGGTGTTGTCGTCACCATGGTGACACCGTCCGGGTGTTGTCGTCGCCATGGTGACGCCGTCAGGGTGTTGTCGTCACCGCGCGTTGTACTCCATCCCACGCCGTCCGGGTGTTGTCGTCACCGCGCGTTGTAACCCGTCCCACGCCGTCCTGGTGTTGTCGTCACCGCGGTGACGCCGTCCGGGTGTTGTCGTCACCATGGTGACACCGTCCGGGTGTTGTCGTCGCCATGGTGACGCCGTCAGGGTGTTGTCGTCACCGCGCGTTGTACTCCATCCCACGCCGTCCGGGTGTTGTCGTTGCCGCGGTGACGCCATCCGGGTGTTGTCGTCGCCATGGTAACGCCGTCCGGGTGTTGTCGTCACCGCGCGTTGTAACCCGTCCCACGCCGTCCTGGTGTTGTCGTCACCGCGGTGACGCCGTCCGGGTGTTGTCGTCACCATGGTGACACCGTCCGGGTGTTGTCGTCGCCATGGCGACGCCGTCAGGGTGTTGTCGTCACCGCGCGTTGTACTCCATCCCACGCCGTCCGGGTGTTGTCGTTGCCGCGGTGACGCCATCCGGGTGTTGTCGTCGCCATGGTAACGCCGTCCGGGTGTTGTCGTCACCGCGCGTTGTAACCCGTCCCACGCCGTCCTGGTGTTGTCGTCACTGCGGTGACGCCGTCTGGGTGTTGTCGTCACCATGGTGACACCGTCCGGGTGTTGTCGTCGCCATGGTGACGCCGTCAGGGTGTTGTCGTCACCGCGCGTTGTACTCCATCCCACGCCGTCCGGGTGTTGTCGTTGCCGCGGTGACGCCATCCGGGTGTTGTCGTCGCCATGGTAACGCCGTCCGGGTGTTGTCGTCACCGCGCGTTGTAACCCGTCCCACGCCATCCTGGTGTTGTCATCACCGCGGTGACGCCGTCCGGGTGTTGTCGTCACCATGGTGACACCGTCCGGGTGTTGTCGTCGCCATGGTGACGCCGTCAGGGTGTTGTCGTCACCGCGCGTTGTACTCCATCCCACGCCGTCCGGGTGTTGTCGTCGCCGCGGTGACGCCATCCGGGTGTTGTCGTCGCCATGGTAACGCCGTCCGGGTGTTGTCGTCACCGCGCGTTGTAACCCGTCCCACGCCATCCTGGTGTTGTCGTCACCGCGGTGACGCCGTCCGGGTGTTGTCGTCACCATGGTGACACCGTCCGGGTGTTGTCGTCGCCATGGTGATGCCGTCAGGGTGTTGTCGTCACCGCGCGTTGTACTCCGTCCCACACCGTCCGGGAGTTGTCGTCACCATGGTGACACCGTCCGGGTGTTGTCGTCGCCATGGTGACGCCGTCCGACTGTTGTCGTCACCGCGCGTTGTACCCTGTCCCACGCCGTCCGGGAGTTGTCGTCACCATGGTGACACCGTCCGGGTGTTGTCGTCGCCATGGTGACGCCGTCCGGGTGTTGTCGTCACCGCGCGTTGTACCCTGTTCCACGCCGTCCGGGTGATGTCGACACCGCGGTGACGCTGTCCGGGTGTTGTCGTCACCGCGGTTACGCCGTCCGACTGTTGTCGTCACCGCGCCTTGTACTCCGTCCCACGCCGTCCGGGAGTTGTCGTAGCCATGGTGACGCCTTCCGGGTGTTGTCGTCACCATGGTGACACCGTCCGGGTGTTGTCGTCGCCATGGTGACGCCGTCCGAGTGTTTTCGTCACCGCGCGTTGTACCCTATCCCACGCCGTCCGGGTGTTGTCGTCACCATGGTGATGCCGTCTGGGTGTTGTCGTCACCATGGTGACGCCGTCAGGGTGTTGTCGTCGCCATGGTGACGCCGTCCGGCTGTTGTCGTCACCGCGCGTTGTACTCCGTCCCACGCCGTCCGGGAGTTGTCGTCGCCATGGTGACGCCGTCAGGGTGTTGTCGTCACCATGGTGACACCGTTCGGGTGTTGTCGTCGCCATGGTGACGCCGTCAGGGTGTTGACGTCACCGTACGTTGTACCCCGTTCCACGCCGTCCGGGTGTTGTCGTCACCACGCGTTGTACTCCGTCCCACGCCGTCCGGGAGTTGTCGTCGCCATGGGGACGCCATCCGGGTGTTGTCGTCACCGCGCGTTGTACCCTGTCCCACGCCGTCCGGGTGATGTCGACACCGCGGTGACGCCGTCCGGGTGTTGTGCTCACTGCGCGTTATACCCCGTCCCACACCGTCCAGCTGTTGTTGTCACCGCACGTTGTACTCCGTCCCATGCCTTCCGGGTGTTGTCGTCGCCATGGTGACGCCGTCAGGGTGTTGACGTCACCGCATGTTGTACTCCGTCCCACGCCGTCCAGGTGTTGTCTTCACCATGGTGACACCGTCTGGGTGTTGTCGTCGCCATGGTGACGCCGTCCGGGTGTTGTCGTCACCGCGCGTTGTACCCCGTCCCACGCCGTCCTGGTGTTGTCGTCACCGCGGTGACGCCATCCGGGTGTTGTCGTCACCATGGTGACACCGTCCGGGTGTTGTCGTCGCCATGGTGACGCCGTCAGGGTGTTGTCGTCACCGCGCCTTGTACTCCGTCCCACGCCGTCCGGGTGTTGTCGTCGCCGCTGTGACTCCGTCCGGGTGTTGTCGTCATCATGGTGACACCGTCCGGGTGTTGTCGTCGCCATGGTGACGCCGTCAGGGTGTTGACGTCACCGCATGTTGTACTCCGTCCCACACCGTCCGGCTGTTGTCGTCACCATGGTGACACCGTCCGGGTGTTGTCGTCGCCATGGTGACGCCGTCAGGGTGTTGTCGTCACCGCGCGTTGTACCCCATCCCACGCCGTCCGGGTGTTGTCGTTGCCGCTGTGACGCCGTCCGGGAGTTGTAGTCGCCATGGTGACGCCGTCAGGGTGTTGTCGTCACCATGGTGACACCGTTCGGGTGTTGTCGTCGCCATGGTGACGCCGTCAGGGTGTTGACGTCACCGCACGTTGTACCCCGTTCCACGCCGTCCGGGTGATGTCGACACCACGGTGACGCCGTCCGGGTGTTGTCGTCACCGCGGTTACGCCGTCCGACTGTTGTCGTCACCGCGCCTTGTACTCCGTCCCACGCCGTATGGTTGTTGTCGTAGCCATGGTGACGCCTTCCGGGTGCTGTCGTCACCATGGTGACACCGTCCGGGTGTTGTCGTCGCCATGGTGACGCCGTCCGAGTGTTTTCGTCACCGCGCGTTGTACCCCATCCCACGCCGTCCGGGTGTTGTCGTCACCATGGTGATGCCGTCTGGGTGTTGTCATCACCATGGTGACGCCGTCCGGGTGTTGTCGTCACCGCGCGTTGTACTCCGTCCCACACCGTCCGGGAGTTGTCGTCACCATGATGACACCGTTCGGGTGTTGTCGACGCCATGGTGACGCCGTCAGGGTGTTGACGTCACCGCACGTTGTACCCCGTTCCACGCCGTCCGGGTGTTGTCGTCACCATGGTGACACCGTCCGGGTGTTGTCGTCACCGCGCGTTGTACTCCGTCCCACACCGTCCGGGAGTGGTCGTCACCATGGTGACACCGTCCGGGTGTTTTCGTCGCCATGGTGACGCCGTACGGGTGTTGTCGTCGCATGGTGACGCCGTCAGGGTGTTGTCGTCACCGCGCGTTGTACTCCATCCCACGCCGTCCGGGTGTTGTCGTCGCCATGGTGACGCCGTCCGGGTGTTGTCGTCACCGCGCGTTGTACTCCGTCCCACACCGTCCGGGAGTTGTCGTCACCATGGTGACACCGTCCGGGTGTTGTCGTCGCCATGGTGACGCCGTCCGACTGTTGTCGTCACCGCGCGTTGTACCCTGTCCCACGCCGTCCGGGAGTTGTCGTCACCATGGTGACACCGTCCGGGTGTTGTCGTCGCCATGGTGACGCCGTCCGGGTGTTGTCGTCACCGCGCGTTGTACCCTGTTCCACGCCGTCCGGGTGATGTCGACACCGCGGTGACGCTGTCCGGGTGTTGTCGTCACCGCGGTTACGCCGTCCGACTGTTGTCGTCACCGCGCGTTGTACTCCGTCCCACGCCGTCCGGGAGTTGTCGTAGCCATGGTGACGCCTTCCGGGTGTTGTCGTCACCATGGTGACACCGTCCGGGTGTTGTCGTCGCCATGGTGACGCCGTCCGAGTGTTTTCGTCACCGCGCGTTGTACCCTATCCCACGCCGTCCGGGTGTTGTCGTCACCATGGTGATGCCGTCTGGGTGTTGTCGTCACCATGGTGACGCCGTCAGGGTGTTGTCGTCGCCATGGTGACGCCGTCCGGCTGTTGTCGTCACCGCGCGTTGTACTCCGTCCCACGCCGTCCGGGAGTTGTCGTCGCCATGGTGACGCCGTCCGGGTGTTGTCGTCGCCATGGTAACGCCGTCCGGGTGTTGTCGTCACCGCGCGTTCTAACCCGTCCCACGCCGTCCTGGTGTTGTCGTCACCGCGGTGACGCCGTCCGGGTGTTGTCGTCACCATGGTGACACCGTCCGGGTGTTGTCGTCACCATGGTGACGCCGTCAGGGTGTTGTCGTCACCGCGCGTTGTACTCCGTCCCACGCCGTCCGGGAGTTGTCGTCGCCATGGTGACTCCTTCCGGGTGTTGTCGTCGCCATGGTGACGCCGTCCGAGTGTTTTCGTCGCCATGGTGACACCGTCCGGGTGTTGTCGTCGCCATGGTGACGCCGTCAGGGTGTTGACGTCACCGCACGTTGTACCCTGTCACACGCCGTCCGGGTGATGTCGACACCGCGGTGACATCGTCCGGGTGTTGTCGTCACCGCGCGTTGTACCCCGTTCCACGCCGTCCGGGTGTTGTCGTCACCATGGTGACACCGTCCGGGTGTTGTCATCACCGTGGTGATGCCGTCCGGCTATTGTTGTCACCGCGCGTTGTACTCCGTCCCACGCCGTCCGGGAGTTGTCGTCGCCATGGTGACGCCTTCCGGGTGTTGTCGTCACCATGGTGACGCCTTCCGGGTGTTGTCGTCGCCATGGTGACGATGTGCGAGTGTTTTCGTCGCCGCGTGTTGTACCCCATCCCACGCCGTCCGGGTGTTGTCGTCACCATGGTGATGCCGTCTGGGTGTTGTCGTCACCATGGTGACGTCGTCCGGCTGTTGTCGTCACCGCGCGTTATACTCCATCCCACACCATCCGGGAGTTGTCGTCACCATGGTGACACCGTCCGGGTGTTGAAGTCGCCATGGTGACGCCATCCGGGTGTTGTCGTCACCGCGCGTTGTACCCTGTCCCACGCCGTCCGGGTGATGTCGACTCCGCGGTGACGCCGTCCGGGTGTTGTCGTCACCATGGTGACACCGTCCGGGTGTTGTCGTCGCCATGGTGACGCCGTCAGGGTGTTGACGTCACCGCACGTTGTACCCCGTTCCACGCCTTCAGGGTGTTGTCGTCGCCATGGTGACGCCGTCCGGCTGTTGTCGTCACCGCGCGTTGTACTCCGTCCCACACCGTCCGGGAGTTGTCGTCGCCATGGGGACGCCGTCAGGGTGTTGTCGTCGCCATGGTGACGCCGTCTGGGTGTTGTCGTCACCGCGCGTTGTACCCTGTCACACGCCGTCCGGGTGATGTCGACACCGCGGTGACGCCGTCCGGGTGTTGTCGTCAACATGGTGACACCGTCCGGGTGTTGTCGTTGCCATGGTGATGCCGTCAGTGTGTTGACGTCACCGCACGGTGTACCCCGTTCCACGCCGTCCGGGTGTTGTCGTCACCATGGTGACGTCGTCCGGGTGTTGTCGTCACCGCGGTGACTCCGTCCGGCTGTTGTCGTCACCGCGCGTTGTACTCCATACCACGCCGTCCGGGTGTTGTCGTTGCCGCGGTGACGCCGTCCGGGTGTTGTCGTCGCCATGGTAACGCCGTCCGGGTGTTGTCGTCACCGCGGTGACGCCGTCCGGCTGTTGTCGTCACTGCGCGTTGAACTCCGTCCCACGCCGTCCGGGAGTTGTCTTCGCCATGGTGACGCCGTCAGGGTGTTGTCGTCACCATGGTGACACCGTTCGGGTGTTGTCGTCGCCATGGTGACGCCGTCAGGGTGTTGACGTCACCGTACGTTGTACCCCGTTCCACGCCGTCCGGGTGTTGTCGTCACCACGCGTTGTACTCCGTCCCACGCCGTCCGGGAGTTGTCGTCGCCATGGGGACGCCATCCGGGTGTTGTCGTCACCGCGCGTTGTACCCTGTCCCACGCCGTCCGGGTGATGTCGACACCGCGGTGACGCCGTCCGGGTGTTGTGCTCACTGCGCGTTATACCCCGTCCCACACCGTCCGGCTGTTGTTGTCACCGCACGTTGTACTCCGTCCCATGCCTTCCGGGTGTTGTCGTCGCCATGGTGACGCCGTCAGGGTGTTGACGTCACCGCATGTTGTACTCCGTCCCACGCCGTCCAGGTGTTGTCTTCACCATGGTGACACCGTCTGGGTGTTGTCGTCGCCATGGTGACGCCGTCCGGGTGTTGTCGTCACCGCGCGTTGTACCCCATCCCACGCCGTCCGGGTGTTGTCGTTGCCGCTGTGACGCCGTCCGGGAGTTGTAGTCGCCATGGTGACGCCGTCAGGGTGTTGTCGTCACCATGGTGACACCGTTCGGGTGTTGTCGTCGCCATGGTGACGCCGTCAGGGTGTTGACGTCACCGCACGTTGTACCCCGTTCCACGCCGTCCGGGTGTTGTCGTCACCATGGTGACGCCGTCCGGGTGTTGTCGTCACCGCGGTGACGCCGTCCGACTGTTGTCGTCACCACGCGTTGTACTCCGTCCCACGCCGTCCGGGTGTTGTCGTCACCATGGTGACACCATCCGGGTGTTGTCGTCGCCATGGTGACGCCGTCCGGGTGTTGTCGTCACCGCGGTGACGCCGTCCGACTGTTGTCGTCACCACGCGTTGTACTCCGTCCCACGCCGTCCGGGTGTTGTCGTCACCATGGTGACACCATCCGGGTGTTGTCGTCGCCATGGTGACGCCGTCCGGGTGTTGTCGTCACCGCGCGTTGTACCCTGCCCCACGCCATCCGGGTGATGTCGACACCACGGTGACGCCGTCCGGGTGTTGTCGTCACCGCGGTTACGCCGTCCGACTGTTGTTGTCACCGCGCCTTGTACTCCGTCCCACGCCGTATGGTTGTTGTCGTAGCCATGGTGACGCCTTCCGGGTGCTGTCGTCACCATGGTGACACCGTCCGGGTGTTGTCGTCGCCATGGTGACGCCGTCCGAGTGTTTTCGTCACCGCGCGTTGTACCCCATCCCACGCCGTCCGGGTGTTGTCGTCACCATGGTGATGCCGTCTGGGTGTTGTCGTCACCATGGTGACGCCGTCCGGGTGTTGTCGTCACCGCGCGTTGTACTCCGTCCCACACCGTCCGGGAGTTGTCGTCACCATGATGACACCGTTCGGGTGTTGTCGTCGCATGTTGACGCCGTCAGGGTGTTGTCGTCACCGCGCGTTGTACTCCATCCCACGCCGTCCGGGTGTTGTCGTCGCCATGGTGACGCCGTCCGGGTGTTGTCGTCACCGCGCGTTGTACTCCGTCCCACACCGTCCGGGAGTTGTCGTCACCATGGTGACACCGTCCGGGTGTTGTCGTCGCCATGGTGACGCCGTCCGACTGTTGTCGTCACCGCGCGTTGTACCCTGTCCCACGCCGTCCGGGAGTTGTCGTCACCATGGTGACGCCGTCCGGGTGTTGTCGTCGCCATGGTGACGCCGTCAGGGTGTTGACGTCACCGCACGTTGTACCCCGTTCCACGCCGTCCGGGTGTTGTCGTTACCATGGTGACGTCGTCCGGGTGTTGTCGTCACCGTGGTGACGCCGTCCGGCTGTTGTCGTCACCGCGCGATATACTCCGTCCCACGCCGTCCGGGAGTTTTCGTCACCATGGTGACACCGTCCGGGTGTTGTTGTCACCATGGTGACGTCGTCCGGGTGTTGTCATCACCGTGGTGATGCCGTCCGGCTGTTGTCGTCACCGCGCGTTGTACTCCATCCCACGCCGTCCGGGAGTTGTCGTCACCATGGGGACGCCGTCAGGGTGTTGTCGTCGCCATGGTGACGCCGTCCGGCTGTTGTCGTCACCGCGCGTTGTACTCCGTCCCACACCGTCCGGGAGTTGTCGTCACCATGGTGACGCCGTCCGGGTGTTGTCGTCGCCATGGTGACGCCGTCCGGGTGTTGACGTCACCGCGCGTTGTACCCTGTCCCACGCCGTCCGGGTGATGTCGACACCGCGGTGACGCCGTCCGGGTGTTGTCGTCACCATGGTGACGCCGTCCGGGTGTTGTCGTCGCCATGGTGACGCCGTCAGGGTGTTGTCGTCACCGCGCGTTGTACTCCATCCTACGCCGTCCGGGTGTTGTCGTCGCCGCGTTGACGCCGTCCGGGTGTTGTCGTGGCCATGGTGACGCCGTCCGGGTGTTGTCGTCACCGCGTGTTGTACCCCGTCCCACGGCGTCTGGGTGTTGTCGTCGCCATGGTGATGCCGTCCGGGTGTTGTCGTCACCATGGTGACACCGTCCGGGTGTTGTCGTCACCACGCGTTGTACCCCGTTCCACGCCGTCCGGGTGTTGTCGTCACCATGGTGACGTCGTCCGGGTGTTGTCATCACCGTGGTGATGCCGTCCGGCTTTTGTTGTCACCGCGCGTTGTACTTCGTCCCACAACGTCCGGGAGTTGTCGTCGCCATGGGGACGCCGTCAGGGTGTTGTCGTCGCCATGGTGACGCCGTCCGGCTGTTGTCGTCACCGCGCGTTGTACTCTGTCCCACGCCGTCCGGGAGTTGTCGTCACCATGGTGACACCGTCCGGGTGTTGTCGTCGCCATGGTGATGCCGTCCGGGTGTTGTCGTCACCATGGTGACACCGTCCGGGGGTTGTCGTCACCGCGCGTTGTACCCCGTTCCACGCCGTCCGGGTGTTGACGTCACCATGGTGACGTCGTCCGGGTGTTGTCATCACCGTGGTGATGCCGTCCGGCTATTGTTGTCACCGCGCGTTGTACTCCGTCCCACACCGTCCTGGAGTTGTCGTCGCCATGGGGACGCCGTCAGGGTGTTGTCGTCGCCATGGTGACGCCATCCGGCTGTTGTCGTCACCGCGCGTTGTACTCCGTCCCACACCGTCCGGGAGTTGTCGTCACCATGGTGACACCGTCCGGGAGTTGTCGTCGCAATGGGGACGCCGTCAGGGTGTTGTCGTCGCCATGGTGACGCCATCCGGCTGTTGTCGTCACCGCGCGTTGTACTCCGTCCCACACCGTCCGGGAGTTGTCGTCACCATGGTGACACCGTCCGGGTGTTGAAGTCGCCATGGTGACGCCATCCGGGTGTTGTCGTCACCGCGCGTTGTACCCTGTCCCACGCCGTCCGGGTGATGTCGACTCCGCGGTGACGCCGTCCGGGTGTTGTCGTCACCATGGTGACACCGTCCGGGTGTTGTCGTCGCCATGGTGACGCCGTCAGGGTGTTGACGTCACCGCACGTTGTACCCCGTTCCACGCCGTCAGGGTGTTGTCGTCGCCATGGTGACGCCGTCCGGCTGTTGTCGTCACCACGCGTTGTACTCCGTCCCACACCGTCCGGGATTTGTCGTCACCATGGTGACACCGTCCGGGTGTTGTCGTCGCCATGGTGACGCCGTCCGGGTGTTGTCGTCACCGCGCGTTGTACCCTGTCACACGCCGTCCGGGTGATGTCGACTCCGCGTTGACGCCGTCCGGGTGTTGTCGTCACCATGGTGACACCGTCCGGGTGTTGTCGTCGCCATGGTGACGCCGTCAGGGTGTTGACGTCACCGCACGTTGTACCCCGTTCCACGCCGTCCGCGTGTTGTCGTCACCATGGTGACGTCGTCCGGGTGTTGTCGTCACCGCGGTGACGCCGTCCGGCTGTTGTCGTCACTGCGCGTTGTACTCCGTCCCACGCCGTCCGGGTGTTGTCGTCGCCGCGGTGACGCCGTCGGGGTGTTGTCGTCACCATGGTGACACCGTCCGGGTGTTGTCATCGCCATGGTGACGCCGTCAGGGTGTTGTCGTCACCACGCGTTGTACTCCGTCCCACGCCGTCCGGGAGTTGTCGTCGCCATGGGGACGCCGTCCGGCTGTTGTCGTCACCGCGCGTTGTACTCCGTCCCACACTGTCCGGGAGTTGTCGTCACCATGGTGACACCATCCGGGTGTTGTCGTCGCCATGGTGACGCCGTCCGGGTGTTGTCGTCACCGCGCGTTGTACCCTGTCACACGCCGTCCGGGTGATGTCGACACCGCGGTGACGCCGTCCGGGTGTTGTCGTCACCGCGGTGACGCCGTCCGACTGTTGTCGTCACCATGGTGACGCCGTCCGCGGGGGTTGTCGTCGCCATGGTGACGCCGTCAGGGTGTTGACGTCACCGCACGTTGTACCCCGTTCCACGCCGTCCGGGTGTTGTCGTCACCATGGTTACGTCGTCCGGGTGTTGTCGTCACCGTGGTGACGCCGTCCGGCTGTTGTCGTCACCGCGCGTTATACTCCGTCCCACGCCGTCCGGGAGTTGTCGTCACCATGGTGACACCGTCCGGGTGTTGTCGTCGCCATGGTGATGCCGTCCGGGTGTTGTTGTCACCATGGTGACGTCGTCCGGGTGTTGTCATCACCGTGGTGATGCCGTCCGGCTGTTGTCGTCACCGCGCGTTGTACTCCGTCCCACGCCGTCCGGGAGTTGTCGTCGCCATGGGGACGCCGTCAGGGTGTTGTCGTCGCCATGGTGACGCCGTCCGGCTGTTGTCGTCACCGCGCGTTGTACTCCGTCCCACACCGTCCGGGAGTTGTCGTCACCATGGTGACGCCGTCCGGGTGTTGTCGTCACCGCGTGTTGTACTCCGTCCCACACCGTCCGGGAGTTGTCGTCGCCATGGTGACAACGTCCGGGTATTGTCGTCGCCATGGTGACGCCGTCCGGGTGTTGACGTCACCGCGCGTTGTACCCTGTCCCACGCCGTCCGGGTGATGTCGACACCGCGGTGACGCCGTCCGGGTGTTTTCGTCGCCATGGTGACGCCGTCCGGGTGTTGTCGTCGCCGCGTTGACGCCGTCCGAGTGTTGTCGTGGCCATGGTGACGCCGTCCGGGTGTTGTCGTCACCGCATGCTGTACCCCGTCCCACGGCGTCCGGGTGTTGTCGTCACTACGGTGACGCCGTCCGGGTGTTGTCGTCACCATTGTGACGCCGTCCGGGTGTTGTCGTCGCCATGGTGACGCCGTCAGGGTGTTGACGTCACCGCACGTTGTACCCCGTTCCACGCCGTCCGGGTGTTGTCGTCACCATGGTGACGTCGTCCGGGTGTTATCCTCACCGTGGTGATGCCATCCGGCTGTTGTCGTCACAGCGCGTTGTACTCCGTCCCACGCTGTCCGGGAGTTGTCGTCGCCATGGTGATGCCTTCCGGGTGTTGTCGTCACCATGGTTGCACCGTCCGGGTGTTGTCGTCGCCATGGTGACACCGTCCGGGTGTTTTCGTCACCGTGCGTTGTACCCCATCCCACGCCGTCTGGGTGTTGTCGTCACCATGGTGATGCCGTCCGGGTGTTGTCATCACCGTGGTGATGCCGTCCGGCTGTTGTTGTCACCGCGCGTTGTACTTCGTCGCTCAACGTCCGGGAGCTGTCGTCGCCATGGGGACGCCGTCAGGGTGTTGTCGTCGCCATGGTGACGCCGTCCGGCTGTTGTCGTCACCGCGCGTTGTACTCCGTCCCACGCCGTCCGGGAGTTGTCGTCACCATGGTGACACCGTCCGGGTGTTGTCGTCGCCATGGTGATGCCGTCCGGGTGTTGTCGTCACCATGGTGACACCGTCCGGGTGTTGTCGTCGCCATGGTAACGCCGTCCGGGTGTTGTCGTCACCGCGCGTTGTAACCCGTCCCACGCCGTCCTGGTGTTGTCGTCACCGCGGTGACGCCGTCCGGGTGTTGTCGTCACCATGGTGACACCGTCCGGGTGTTGTCGTCGCCATGGTGACGCCGTCAGGGTGTTGTCGTCACCGCGCGTTGTACTCCATCCCACGCCGTCCGGGTGTTGTCGTTGCCGCGGTGACGCCATCCGGGTGTTGTCGTCGCCATGGTAACGCCGTCCGGGTGTTGTCGTCACCGCGCGTTGTAACCCGTCCCACGCCGTCCTGGTGTTGTCGTCACCGCGGTGACGCCGTCCGGGTGTTGTCGTCACCATGGTGACACCGTCCGGGTGTTGTCGTCGCCATGGTGACGCCGTCAGGGTGTTGTCGTCACCGCGCGTTGTACTCCATCCCACGCCGTCCGGGTGTTGTCGTTGCCGCGGTGACGCCATCCGGGTGTTGTCGTCGCCATGGTAACGCCGTCCGGGTGTTGTCGTCACCGCGCGTTGTAACCCGTCCCACGCCGTCCTGGTGTTGTCGTCACCGCGGTGACGCCGTCCGGGTGTTGTCGTCACCATGGTGACACCGTCCGGGTGTTGTCGTCGCCATGGCGACGCCGTCAGGGTGTTGTCGTCACCACGCGTTATACTCCATCCCACGCCGTCCGGGTGTTGTCGTTGCCGCGGTGACGCCATCCGGGTGTTGTCGTCGCCATGGTAACGCCGTCCGGGTGTTGTCGTCACCGCGCGTTGTAACCCGTCCCACGCCGTCCTGGTGTTGTCGTCACCGCGGTGACGCCGTCCGGGTGTTGTCGTCACCATGGTGACACCGTCCGGGTGTTGTCGTCGCCATGGTGACGCCGTCAGGGTGTTGTCGTCACCGCGCGTTGTACTCCATCCCACGCCGTCCGGGTGTTGTCGTTGCCGCGGTGACGCCATCCGGGTGTTGTCGTCGCCATGGTAACGCCGTCCGGGTGTTGTCGTCACCGCGCGTTGTAACCCGTCCCACGCCGTCCTGGTGTTGTCGTCACCGCGGTGACGCCGTCCGGGTGTTGTCGTCACCATGGTGACACCGTCCGGGTGTTGTCGTCGCCATGGTGACGCCGTCAGGGTGTTGACGTCACCGCACGTTGTACCCTGTCACACGCCGTCCGGGTGATGTCGACACCGCGGTGACATCGTCCGGGTGTTGTCGTCACGGCGCGTTGTACCCCGTTCCACGCCGTCCGGGTGTTGACGTCACCATGGTGACGTCGTCCGGGTGTTGTCATCACCGTGGTGATGCCGTCCGGCTATTGTTGTCACCGCGCGTTGTACTCCGTCCCACGCCGTCCGGGAGTTGTCGTCGCCATGGTGACGCCTTCCGGGTGTTGTCGTCACCATGGTGACACCTTCCGGGTGTTGTCGTCGCCATGGTGACGATGTGCGAGTGTTTTCGTCGCCGCGTGTTGTACCCCATCCCACGCCGTCCGGGTGTTGTCGTCACCATGGTGATGCCGTCTGGGTGTTGTCGTCACCATGGTGACGTCGTCCGGCTGTTGTCGTCACCGCGCGTTATACTCCATCCCACACCATCCGGGAGTTGTCGTCACCATGGTGACACCGTCCGGGTGTTGAAGTCGCCATGGTGACGCCATCCGGGTGTTGTCGTCACCGCGCGTTGTACCCTGTCCCACGCCGTCCGGGTGATGTCGACTCCGCGGTGACGCCGTCCGGGTGTTGTCGTCACCATGGTGACACCGTCCGGGTGTTGTCGTCGCCATGGTGACGCCGTCAGGGTGTTGACGTCACCGCACGTTGTACCCCGTTCCACGCCTTCAGGGTGTTGTCGTCGCCATGGTGACGCCGTCCGGCTGTTGTCGTCACCGCGCGTTGTACTCCGTCCCACACCGTCCGGGAGTTGTCGTCGCCATGGGGACGCCGTCAGGGTGTTGTCGTCGCCATGGTGACGCCGTCTGGGTGTTGTCGTCACCGCGCGTTGTACCCTGTCACACGCCGTCCGGGTGATGTCGACACCGCGGTGACGCCGTCCGGGTGTTGTCGTCAACATGGTGACACCGTCCGGGTGTTGTCGTTGCCATGGTGATGCCGTCAGTGTGTTGACGTCACCGCACGGTGTACCCCGTTCCACGCCGTCCGGGTGTTGTCGTCACCATGGTGACGTCGTCCGGGTGTTGTCGTCACCGCGGTGACTCCGTCCGGCTGTTGTCGTCACCGCGCGTTGTACTCCATACCACGCCGTCTGGGTGTTGTCGTTGCCGCGGTGACGCCGTCCGGGTGTTGTCGTCGCCATGGTAACGCCGTCCGGGTGTTGTCGTCACCGCGGTGACGCCGTCCGGCTGTTGTCGTCACTGCGCGTTGAACTCCGTCCCACGCCGTCCGGGAGTTGTCGTCGCCATGGGGACGCCATCCGGGTGTTGTCGTCACCGCGCGTTGTACCCTGTCCCACGCCGTCCGGGTGATGTCGACACCGCGGTGACGCCGTCCGGGTGTTGTGCTCACTGCGCGTTATACCCCGTCCCACACCGTCCGGCTGTTGTTGTCACCGCACGTTGTACTCCGTCCCATGCCTTCCGGGTGTTGTCGTCGCCATGGTGACGCCGTCAGGGTGTTGACGTCACCGCATGTTGTACTCCGTCCCACGCCGTCCAGGTGTTGTCTTCACCATGGTGACACCGTCTGGGTGTTGTCGTCGCCATGGTGACGCCGTCCGGGTGTTGTCGTCACCGCGCGTTGTACCCCATCCCACGCCGTCCGGGTGTTGTCGTTGCCGCTGTGACGCCGTCCGGGAGTTGTAGTCGCCATGGTGACGCCGTCAGGGTGTTGTCGTCACCATGGTGACACCGTTCGGGTGTTGTCGTCGCCATGGTGACGCCGTCAGGGTGTTGACGTCACCGCACGTTGTACCCCGTTCCACGCCGTCCGGGTGTTGTCGTCACCATGGTGACGCCGTCCGGGTGTTGTCGTCACCGCGGTGACGCCGTCCGACTGTTGTCGTCACCACGCGTTGTACTCCGTCCCACGCCGTCCGGGTGTTGTCGTCACCATGGTGACACCATCCGGGTGTTGTCGTCGCCATGGTGACGCCGTCCGGGTGTTGTCGTCACCGCGGTGACGCCGTCCGACTGTTGTCGTCACCACGCGTTGTACTCCGTCCCACGCCGTCCGGGTGTTGTCGTCACCATGGTGACACCATCCGGGTGTTGTCGTCGCCATGGTGACGCCGTCCGGGTGTTGTCGTCACCGCGCGTTGTACCCTGCCCCACGCCATCCGGGTGATGTCGACACCACGGTGACGCCGTCCGGGTGTTGTCGTCACCGCGGTTACGCCGTCCGACTGTTGTTGTCACCGCGCCTTGTACTCCGTCCCACGCCGTATGGTTGTTGTCGTAGCCATGGTGACGCCTTCCGGGTGCTGTCGTCACCATGGTGACACCGTCCGGGTGTTGTCGTCGCCATGGTGACGCCGTCCGAGTGTTTTCGTCACCGCGCGTTGTACCCCATCCCACGCCGTCCGGGTGTTGTCGTCACCATGGTGATGCCGTCTGGGTGTTGTCGTCACCATGGTGACGCCGTCCGGGTGTTGTCGTCACCGCGCGTTGTACTCCGTCCCACACCGTCCGGGAGTTGTCGTCACCATGATGACACCGTTCGGGTGTTGTCGTCGCATGGTGACGCCGTCAGGGTGTTGTCGTCACCGCGCGTTGTACTCCATCCCACGCCGTCCGGGTGTTGTCGTCGCCATGGTGACGCCGTCCGGGTGTTGTCGTCACCGCGCGTTGTACTCCGTCCCACACCGTCCGGGAGTTGTCGTCACCATGGTGACACCGTCCGGGTGTTGTCGTCGCCATGGTGACGCCGTCCGACTGTTGTCGTCACCGCGCGTTGTACCCTGTCCCACGCCGTCCGGGAGTTGTCGTCACCATGGTGACGCCGTCCGGGTGTTGTCGTCGCCATGGTGACGCCGTCAGGGTGTTGACGTCACCGCACGTTGTACCCCGTTCCACGCCGTCCGGGTGTTGTCGTTACCATGGTGACGTCGTCCGGGTGTTGTCGTCACCGTGGTGACGCTGTCCGGCTGTTGTCGTCACCGCGCGATATACTCCGTCCCATGCCGTCCGGGAGTTTTCGTCACCATGGTGACACCGTCCGGGTGTTGTCGTCGCCATGGTGATGCCGTCCGGGTGTTGTTGTCACCATGGTGACGTCGTCCGGGTGTTGTCATCACCGTGGTGATGCCGTCCGGCTGTTGTCGTCACCGCGCGTTGTACTCCATCCCACGCCGTCCGGGAGTTGTCGTCACCATGGGGACGCCGTCAGGGTGTTGTCGTCGCCATGGTGACGCCGTCCGGCTGTTGTCGTCACCGCGCGTTGTACTCCGTCCCACACCGTCCGGGAGTTGTCGTCACCATGGTGACGCCGTCCGGGTGTTGTCGTCGCCATGGTGACGCCGTCCGGGTGTTGACGTCACCGCGCGTTGTACCCTGTCCCACGCCGTCCGGGTGATGTCGACACCGCGGTGACGCCGTCCGGGTGTTGTCGTCACCATGGTGACGCCGTCCGGGTGTTGTCGTCGCCATGGTGACGCCGTCAGGGTGTTGTCGTCACCGCGCGTTGTACTCCATCCTACGCCGTCCGGGTGTTGTCGTCGCCGCGTTGACGCCGTCCGGGTGTTGTCGTGGCCATGGTGACGCCGTCCGGGTGTTGTCGTCACCGCGTGTTGTACCCCGTCCCACGGCGTCTGGGTGTTGTCGTCGCCATGGTGATGCCGTCCGGGTGTTGTCGTCACCATGGTGACACCGTCCGGGTGTTGTCGTCACCACGCGTTGTACCCCGTTCCACGCCGTCCGGGTGTTGTCGTCACCATGGTGACGTCGTCCGGGTGTTGTCATCACCGTGGTGATGCCGTCCGGCTTTTGTTGTCACCGCGCGTTGTGCTTCGTCCCACAACGTCCGGGAGTTGTCGTCCCCATGGGGACGCCGTCAGGGTGTTGTCGTCGCCATGGTGACGCCGTCCGGCTGTTGTCGTCACCGCGCGTTGTACTCTGTCCCACGCCGTCCGGGAGTTGTCGTCACCATGGTGACACCGTCCGGGTGTTGTCGTCGCCATGGTGATGCCGTCCGGGTGTTGTCGTCACCATGGTGACACCGTCCGGGGGTTGTCGTCACCGCGCGTTGTACCCCGTTCCACGCCGTCCGGGTGTTGACGTCACCATGGTGACGTCGTCCGGGTGTTGTCATCACCGTGGTGATGCCGTCCGGCTATTGTTGTCACCGCGCGTTGTACTCCGTCCCACACCGTCCTGGAGTTGTCGTCGCCATGGGGACGCCGTCAGGGTGTTGTCGTCGCCATGGTGACGCCATCCGGCTGTTGTCGTCACCGCGCGTTGTACTCCGTCCCACACCGTCCGGGAGTTGTCGTCACCATGGTGACACCGTCCGGGAGTTGTCGTCGCAATGGGGACGCCGTCAGGGTGTTGTCGTCGCCATGGTGACGCCATCCGGCTGTTGTCGTCACCGCGCGTTGTACTCCGTCCCACACCGTCCGGGAGTTGTCGTCACCATGGTGACACCGTCCGGGTGTTGAAGTCGCCATGGTGACGCCATCCGGGTGTTGTCGTCACCGCGCGTTGTACCCTGTCCCACGCCGTCCGGGTGATGTCGACTCCGCGGTGACGCCGTCCGGGTGTTGTCGTCACCATGGTGACACCGTCCGGGTGTTGTCGTCGCCATGGTGACGCCGTCAGGGTGTTGACGTCACCGCACGTTGTACCCCGTTCCACGCCGTCAGGGTGTTGTCGTCGCCATGGTGACGCCGTCCGGCTGTTGTCGTCACCACGCGTTGTACTCCGTCCCACACCGTCCGGGATTTGTCGTCACCATGGTGACACCGTCCGGGTGTTGTCGTCGCCATGGTGACGCCGTCCGGGTGTTGTCGTCACCGCGCGTTGTACCCTGTCACACGCCGTCCGGGTGATGTCGACTCCGCGTTGACGCCGTCCGGGTGTTGTCGTCACCATGGTGACACCGTCCGGGTGTTGTCGTCGCCATGGTGACGCCGTCAGGGTGTTGACGTCACCGCACGTTGTACCCCGTTCCACGCCGTCCGCGTGTTGTCGTCACCATGGTGACGTCGTCCGGGTGTTGTCGTCACCGCGGTGACGCCGTCCGGCTGTTGTCGTCACTGCGCGTTGTACTCCGTCAAACGCCGTCCGGGTGTTGTCGTCGCCGCGGTGACGCCGTCGGGGTGTTGTCGTCACCATGGTGACACCGTTCGGGTGTTGTCATCGCCATGGTGACGCCGTCAGGGTGTTGTCGTCACCACGCGTTGTACTCCGTCCCACGCCGTCCGGGAGTTGTCGTCGCCATGGGGACGCCGTCCGGCTGTTGTCGTCACCGCGCGTTGTACTCCGTCCCACACTGTCCGGGAGTTGTCGTCACCATGGTGACACCATCCGGGTGTTGTCGTCGCCATGGTGACGCCGTCCGGGTGTTGTCGTCACCGCGCGTTGTACCCTGTCACACGCCGTCCGGGTGATGTCGACACCGCGGTGACGCCGTCCGGGTGTTGTCGTCACCGCGGTGACGCCGTCCGACTGTTGTCGTCACCATGGTGACGCCGTCCGCGGGGGTTGTCGTCGCCATGGTGACGCCGTCAGGGTGTTGACGTCACCGCACGTTGTACCCCGTTCCACGCCGTCCGGGTGTTGTCGTCACCATGGTTACGTCGTCCGGGTGTTGTCGTCACCGTGGTGACGCCGTCCGGCTGTTGTCGTCACCGCGCGTTATACTCCGTCCCACGCCGTCCGGGAGTTGTCGTCACCATGGTGGGGTGTTGTCATCACCGTGGTGATGCCGTCGGGTTTTGGTCTGTTTCTTTTTTTGTTTTGGTTTTGTTTTTTTTTTTTTTTTTTTTTTCGTCCGGGTGTTGTCATCACCGTGGGATCCGCGCGTTGTACTCCGTCCCACGCCGTCCGGGAGTTGTCGTCGCCATGGGGACGCCGTCAGGGTGTTGTCGTCGCCATGGTGACGCCGTCCGGCTGTTGTCGTCACCGCGCGTTGTACTCCGTCCCACACCGTCCGGGAGTTGTCGTCACCATGGTGACGCCGTCCGGGTGTTGTCGTCACCGCGTGTTGTACCCCGTCCCACGGCGTCCGGGAGTTGTCGTCGCCATGGTGACGCCGTCCGGGTGTTGTCGTCACCATGGTGACACCGTCCGGGTGTTGTCGTCGCCATGGTGATGTCGTCCGGGTGTTGTCGTCGCCATGGGGACGCCGTCAGGGTGTTGTCGTCGCCATGGTGACGCCGTCCGGCTGTTGTCGTCACCGCGCGTTGTACTCTGTCCCACACCGTCCGGGAGTTGTCGTCGCCATGGTGACAACGTCCGGGTATTGTCGTCGCCATGGTGACGCCGTCCGGGTGTTGACGTCACCGCGCGTTGTACCCTGTCCCACGCCGTCCGGGTGATGTCGACACCGCGGTGACGCCGTCCGGGTGTTTTCGTCGCCATGGTGACGCCGTCCGGGTGTTGTCGTCGCCGCGTTGACGCCGTCCGAGTGTTGTCGTGGCCATGGTGACCCCGTCCGGGTGTTGTCGTCACCGTGTGCTGTACCCCGTCCCACGGCGTCCGGGTGTTGTCGTCACTGCGGTGACGCCGTCCGGGTGTTGTCGTCACCATTGTGACGCCATCCGGGTGTTGTCGTCGCCATGGTGACGCCGTCCGGGTGTTGTCGTCACCGCGCGTTGTAACCCGTCCCACGCCGTCCGGGTGTTGTCGTCACCGCGGTGACGCCGTCCGGGTGTTGTCGTCACCATGGTGACACCGTCCGGGTGTTGTCGTCGCCATGGCGACGCCGTCAGGGTGTTGTCGTCACCACGCGTTATACTCCATCCCACGCCGTCCGGGTGTTGTCGTTGCCGCGGTGACGCCATCCGGGTGTTGTCGTCGCCATGGTAACGCCGTCCGGGTGTTGTCGTCACCGCGCGTTGTAACCCGTCCCACGCCGTCCTGGTGTTGTCGTCACCGCGGTGACGCCGTCCGGGTGTTGTCGTCACCATGGTGACACCGTCCGGGTGTTGTCGTCGCCATGGTGACGCCGTCAGGGTGTTGTCGTCACCGCGCGTTGTACTCCATCCCACGCCGTCCGGGTGTTGTCGTTGCCGCGGTGACGCCATCCGGGTGTTGTCGTCGCCATGGTAACGCCGTCCGGGTGTTGTCGTCACCGCGCGTTGTAACCCGTCCCACGCCGTCCTGGTGTTGTCGTCACCGCGGTGACGCCGTCCGGGTGTTGTCGTCACCATGGTGACACCGTCCGGGTGTTGTCGTCGCCATGGTGACGCCGTCAGGGTGTTGTCGTCACCGCGCGTTGTACTCCATCCCACGCCGTCCGGGTGTTGTCGTCGCCGCGGTGACGCCATCCGGGTGTTGTCGTCGCCATGGTAACACCGTCCGGGTGTTGTCGTCACCGCGCGTTGTAACCCGTCCCACGCCGTCCTGGTGTTGTCGTCACCGCGGTGACGCCGTCCGGGTGTTGTCGTCACCATGGTGACACCGTCCGGGTGTTGTCGTCGCCATGGTGACGCCGTCAGGGTGTTGTCGTCACCGCGCGTTGTACTCCATCCCACGCCGTCCGGGTGTTGTCGTCGCCGCGGTGACGCCATCCGGGTGTTGTCGTCGCCATGGTAACGCCGTCCGGGTGTTGTCGTCACCGCGCGTTGTAACCCGTCCCACGCCGTCCTGGTGTTGTCGTCACCGCGGTGACGCCGTCCGGGTGTTGTCGTCACCATGGTGACACCGTCCGGGTGTTGTCGTCGCCATGGTGACGCCGTCAGGGTGTTGTCGTCACCGCGCGTTGTACTCCATCCCACGCCGTCCGGGTGTTGTCGTTGCCGCGGTGACGCCATCCGGGTGTTGTCGTCGCCATGGTAACGCCGTCCGGGTGTTGTCGTCACCGCGCGTTGTAACCAGTCCCCACGCCGTCCTGGTGTTGTCGTCACCGCGGTGACGCCGTCCGGGTGTTGTCGTCACCATGGTGACACCGTCCGGGTGTTGTCGTCGCCATGGCGACGCCGTCAGGGTGTTGTCGTCACCGCGCGTTATACTCCATCCACGCCGTCCGGGTGTTGTCGTTGCCGCGGTGACGCCATCCGGGTGTTGTCGTCGCCATGGTAACGCCGTCCGGGTGTTGTCGTCACCGCGCGTTGTAACCCGTCCCACGCCGTCCTGGTGTTGTCGTCACCGCGGTGACGCCGTCCGGGTGTTGTCATCACCATGGTGACACCGTCCGGGTGTTGTCGTCGCCATGGTGACGCCGTCAGGGTGTTGTCGTCACCGCGCGTTGTACTCCATCCCACGCCGTCCGGGTGTTGTCGTTGCCGCGGTGACGCCATCCGGGTGTTGTCGTCGCCATGGTAACGCCGTCCGGGTGTTGTCGTCACCGCGCGTTGTAACCCGTCCCACGCCGTCCTGGTGTTGTCGTCACCGCGGTGACGCCGTCCGGGTGTTGTCGTCACCATGGTGACACCGTCCGGGTGTTGTCGTCGCCATGGTGACGCCGTCAGGGTGTTGTCGTCACCGCGCGTTGTACTCCATCCCACGCCGTCCGGGTGTTGTCGTTGCCGCGGTGACGCCATCCGGGTGTTGTCGTCGCCATGGTAACGCCGTCCGGGTGTTGTCGTCACCGCGCGTTGTAACCCGTCCCACGCCGTCCTGGTGTTGTCGTCACCGCGGTGACGCCGTCCGGGTGTTGTCGTCACCATGGTGACACCGTCCGGGTGTTGTCGTCGCCATGGTGACGCCGTCAGGGTGTTGTCGTCACCGCGCGTTGTACTCCATCCCACGCCGTCCGGGTGTTGTCGTCACCGCGCGTTGTAACCCGTCCCACGCCGTCCTGGTGTTGTCGTCACCGCGGTGACGCCGTCCGGGTGTTGTCGTCACCATGGTGACACCGTCCGGGTGTTGTCGTCGCCATGGTGACGCCGTCAGGGTGTTGTCGTCACCGCGCGTTGTACTCCATCCCACGCCGTCCGGGTGTTGTCGTTGCCGCGGTGACGCCATCCGGGTGTTGTCATCGCCATGGTAACGCCGTCCGGGTGTTGTCGTCACCGCGCGTTGTAACCCGTCCCACGCCGTCCTGGTGTTGTCGTCACCGCGGTGACGCCGTCCGGGTGTTGTCGTCACCATGGTGACACCGTCCGGGTGTTGTCGTCGCCATGGTGACGCCGTCAGGGTGTTGTCGTCACCGCGCGTTGTACTCCATCCCACGCCGTCCGGGTGTTGTCGTCGCCGCGGTGACGCCGTCCGGGTGTTGTCGTCACCATGGTGACACCGTCCGGGTGTTGTCGTCGCCATGGTGACGCCGTCAGGGTGTTGTCGTCACCGCGCGTTGTACTCCATCCCACGCCGTCCGGGTGTTGTCGTTGCCGCGGTGACGCCATCCGGGTGTTGTCGTCGCCATGGTAACGCCGTCCGGGTGTTGTCGTCACCGCGCGTTGTAACCCGTCCCACGCCGTCCTGGTGTTGTCGTCACCGCGGTGACGCCGTCCGGGTGTTGTCGTCACCATGGTGACACCGTCCGGGTGTTGTCGTCGCCATGGTGACGCCGTCAGGGTGTTGTCGTCACCGCGCGTTGTACTCCATCCCACGCCGTCCGGGTGTTGTCGTCGCCGCGGTGACGCCATCCGGGTGTTGTCGTCGCCATGGTAACGCCGTCCGGGTGTTGTCGTCACCGCGCGTTGTAACCCGTCCCACGCCGTCCTGGTGTTGTCGTCACCGCGGTGACGCCGTCCGGGTGTTGTCGTCACCATGGTGACACCGTCCGGGTGTTGTCGTCGCCATGGTGACGCCGTCAGGGTGTTGTCGTCACCGCGCGTTGTACTCCATCCCACGCCGTCCGGGTGTTGTCGTTGCCGCGGTGACGCCATCCGGGTGTTGTCGTCGCCATGGTAACGCCGTCCGGGTGTTGTCGTCACCGCGCGTTGTAACCCGTCCCACGCCGTCCTGGTGTTGTCGTCACCGCGGTGACGCCGTCCGGGTGTTGTCGTCACCATGGTGACACCGTCCGGGTGTTGTCGTCGCCATGCCGACGCCGTCAGGGTGTTGTCGTCACCGCGCGTTATACTCCATCCCACGCCGTCCGGGTGTTGTCGTTGCCGCGGTGACGCCATCCGGGTGTTGTCGTCGCCATGGTAACGCCGTCCGGGTGTTGTCGTCACCGCGCGTTGTAACCCGTCCCACGCCGTCCTGGTGTTGTCGTCACCGCGGTGACGCCGTCCGGGTGTTGTCGTCACCATGGTGACACCGTCCGGGTGTTGTCGTCGCCATGGTGACGCCGTCAGGGTGTTGTCGTCACCGCGCGTTGTACTCCATCCCACGCCGTCCGGGTGTTGTCGTTGCCGCGGTGACGCCATCCGGGTGTTGTCGTCGCCATGGTAACGCCGTCCGGGTGTTGTCGTCACCGCGCGTTGTAACCCGTCCCACGCCGTCCTGGTGTTGTCGTCACCGCGGTGACGCCGTCCGGGTGTTGTCGTCACCATGGTGACACCGTCCGGGTGTTGTCGTCGCCATGGTGACGCCGTCAGGGTGTTGTCGTCACCGCGCGTTGTACTCCATCCCACGCCGTCCGGGTGTTGTCGTTGCCGCGGTGACGCCATCCGGGTGTTGTCGTCGCCATGGTAACGCCGTCCGGGTGTTGTCGTCACCGCGCGTTGTAACCCGTCCCACGCCGTCCTGGTGTTGTCGTCACCGCGGTGACGCCGTCCGGGTGTTGTCGTCACCATGGTGACACCGTCCGGGTGTTGTCGTCGCCATGGTGATGCCGTCAGGGTGTTGTCGTCACCGCGCGTTGTACTCCATCCCACGCCGTCCGGGTGTTGTCGTCACCGCGCGTTGTAACCCGTCCCACGCCGTCCTGGTGTTGTCGTCACCGCGGTGACGCCGTCCGGGTGTTGTCGTCACCATGGTGACACCGTCCGGGTGTTGTCGTCGCCATGGTGACGCCGTCAGGGTGTTGTCGTCACCGCGCGTTGTACTCCATCCCACGCCGTCCGGGTGTTGTCGTTGCCGCGGTGACGCCATCCGGGTGTTGTCGTCGCCATGGTAACGCCGTCCGGGTGTTGTCGTCACCGCGCGTTGTAACCCGTCCCACGCCGTCCTGGTGTTGTCGTCACCGCGGTGACGCCGTCCGGGTGTTGTCGTCACCATGGTGACACCGTCCGGGTGTTGTCGTCGCCATGGCGACGCCGTCAGGGTGTTGTCGTCACCGCGCGTTGTACTCCATCCCACGCCGTCCGGGTGTTGTCGTTGCCGCGGTGACGCCATCCGGGTGTTGTCGTCGCCATGGTAACGCCGTCCGGGTGTTGTCGTCACCGCGCGTTGTAACCCGTCCCACGCCGTCCTGGTGTTGTCGTCACTGCGGTGACGCCGTCCGGGTGTTGTCGTCACCATGGTGACACCGTCCGGGTGTTGTCGTCGCCATGGTGACGCCGTCAGGGTGTTGTCGTCACCGCGCGTTGTACTCCATCCCACGCCGTCCGGGTGTTGTCGTTGCCGCGGTGACGCCATCCGGGTGTTGTCGTCGCCATGGTAACGCCGTCCGGGTGTTGTCGTCACCGCGCGTTGTAACCCGTCCCACGCCGTCCTGGTGTTGTCATCACCGCGGTGACGCCGTCCGGGTGTTGTCGTCACCATGGTGACACCGTCCGGGTGTTGTCGTCGCCATGGTGACGCCGTCAGGGTGTTGTCGTCACCGCGCGTTGTACTCCATCCCACGCCGTCCGGGTGTTGTCGTCGCCGCGGTGACGCCATCCGGGTGTTGTCGTCGCCATGGTAACGCCGTCCGGGTGTTGTCGTCACCGCGCGTTGTAACCCGTCCCACGCCGTCCTGGTGTTGTCGTCACCGCGGTGACGCCGTCCGGGTGTTGTCGTCACCATGGTGACACCGTCCGGGTGTTGTCGTCGCCATGGTGACGCCGTCAGGGTGTTGTCGTCACCGCGCGTTGTACTCCATCCCACGCCGTCCGGGTGTTGTCGTCGCCGCGGTGACGCCATCCGGGTGTTGTCGTCGCCATGGTAACGCCGTCCGGGTGTTGTCGTCACCGCGCGTTGTAACCCGTCCCACGCCGTCCTGGTGTTGTCGTCACCGCGGTGACGCCGTCCGGGTGTTGTCGTCACCATGGTGACACCGTCCGGGTGTTGTCGTCGCCATGGTGACGCCGTCAGGGTGTTGTCGTCACCGCGCGTTGTACTCCATCCCACGCCGTCCGGGTGTTGTCGTTGCCGCGGTGACGCCATCCGGGTGTTGTCGTCGCCATGGTAACGCCGTCCGGGTGTTGTCGTCACCGCGCGTTGTAACCCGTCCCACGCCGTCCTGGTGTTGTCGTCACCGCGGTGACGCCGTCCGGGTGTTGTCGTCACCATGGTGACACCGTCCGGGTGTTGTCGTCGCCATGGCGACGCCGTCAGGGTGTTGTCGTCACCGCGCGTTGTACTCCATCCCACGCCGTCCGGGTGTTGTCGTTGCCGCGGTGACGCCATCCGGGTGTTGTCGTCGCCATGGTAACGCCGTCCGGGTGTTGTCGTCACCGCGCGTTGTAACCCGTCCCACGCCGTCCTGGTGTTGTCGTCACCGCGGTGACGCCGTCCGGGTGTTGTCGTCACCATGGTGACACCGTCCGGGTGTTGTCGTCGCCATGGTGACGCCGTCAGGGTGTTGTCGTCACCGCGCGTTGTACTCCATCCCACGCCGTCCGGGTGTTGTCGTTGCCGCGGTGACGCCATCCGGGTGTTGTCGTCGCCATGGTAACGCCGTCCGGGTGTTGTCGTCACCGCGCGTTGTAACCCGTCCCACGCCGTCCTGGTGTTGTCGTCACCGCGGTGACGCCGTCCGGGTGTTGTCGTCACCATGGTGACACCGTCCGGGTGTTGTCGTCGCCATGGTGACGCCGTCAGGGTGTTGTCGTCACCGCGCGTTGTACTCCATCCCACGCCGTCCGGGTGTTGTCGTTGCCGCGGTGACGCCATCCGGGTGTTGTCGTCGCCATGGTAACGCCGTCCGGGTGTTGTCGTCACCGCGCGTTGTAACCCGTCCCACGCCGTCCTGGTGTTGTCGTCACCGCGGTGACGCCGTCCGGGTGTTGTCGTCACCATGGTGACACCGTCCGGGTGTTGTCGTCGCCATGGTGATGCCGTCAGGGTGTTGTCGTCACCGCGCGTTGTACTCCATCCCACGCCGTCCGGGTGTTGTCGTCACCGCGCGTTGTAACCCGTCCCACGCCGTCCTGGTGTTGTCGTCACCGCGGTGACGCCGTCCGGGTGTTGTCGTCACCATGGTGACACCGTCCGGGTGTTGTCGTCGCCATGGTGACGCCGTCAGGGTGTTGTCGTCACCGCGCGTTGTACTCCATCCCACGCCGTCCGGGTGTTGTCGTTGCCGCGGTGACGCCATCCGGGTGTTGTCGTCGCCATGGTAACGCCGTCCGGGTGTTGTCGTCACCGCGCGTTGTAACCCGTCCCACGCCGTCCTGGTGTTGTCGTCACCGCGGTGACGCCGTCCGGGTGTTGTCGTCACCATGGTGACACCGTCCGGGTGTTGTCGTCGCCATGGCGACGCCGTCAGGGTGTTGTCGTCACCGCGCGTTGTACTCCATCCCACGCCGTCCGGGTGTTGTCGTTGCCGCGGTGACGCCATCCGGGTGTTGTCGTCGCCATGGTAACGCCGTCCGGGTGTTGTCGTCACCGCGCGTTGTAACCCGTCCCACGCCGTCCTGGTGTTGTCGTCACTGCGGTGACGCCGTCCGGGTGTTGTCGTCACCATGGTGACACCGTCCGGGTGTTGTCGTCGCCATGGTGACGCCGTCAGGGTGTTGTCGTCACCGCGCGTTGTACTCCATCCCACGCCGTCCGGGTGTTGTCGTTGCCGCGGTGACGCCATCCGGGTGTTGTCGTCGCCATGGTAACGCCGTCCGGGTGTTGTCGTCACCGCGCGTTGTAACCCGTCCCACGCCGTCCTGGTGTTGTCATCACCGCGGTGACGCCGTCCGGGTGTTGTCGTCACCATGGTGACACCGTCCGGGTGTTGTCGTCGCCATGGTGACGCCGTCAGGGTGTTGTCGTCACCGCGCGTTGTACTCCATCCCACGCCGTCCGGGTGTTGTCGTCGCCGCGGTGACGCCATCCGGGTGTTGTCGTCGCCATGGTAACGCCGTCCGGGTGTTGTCGTCACCGCGCGTTGTAACCCGTCCCACGCCGTCCTGGTGTTGTCGTCACCGCGGTGACGCCGTCCGGGTGTTGTCGTCACCATGGTGACACCGTCCGGGTGTTGTCGTCGCCATGGTGACGCCGTCAGGGTGTTGTCGTCACCGCGCGTTGTACTCCATCCCACGCCGTCCGGGTGTTGTCGTTGCCGCGGTGACGCCATCCGGGTGTTGTCGTCGCCATGGTAACGCCGTCCGGGTGTTGTCGTCACCGCGCGTTGTAACCCGTCCCACGCCGTCCTGGTGTTGTCGTCACCGCGGTGACGCCGTCCGGGTGTTGTCGTCACCATGGTGACACCGTCCGGGTGTTGTCGTCGCCATGGTGACGCCGTCAGGGTGTTGTCGTCACCGCGCGTTGTACTCCATCCCACGCCGTCCGGGTGTTGTCGTTGCCGCGGTGACGCCATCCGGGTGTTGTCGTCGCCATGGTAACGCCGTCCGGGTGTTGTCGTCACCGCGCGTTGTAACCCGTCCCACGCCGTCCTGGTGTTGTCGTCACCGCGGTGACGCCGTCCGGGTGTTGTCGTCACCATGGTGACACCGTCCGGGTGTTGTCGTCGCCATGGTGACGCCGTCAGGGTGTTGTCGTCACCGCGCGTTGTACTCCATCCCACGCCGTCCGGGTGTTGTCGTTGCCGCGGTGACGCCATCCGGGTGTTGTCGTCGCCATGGTAACGCCGTCCGGGTGTTGTCGTCACCGCGCGTTGTAACCCGTCCCACGCCGTCCTGGTGTTGTCGTCACCGCGGTGACGCCGTCCGGGTGTTGTCGTCACCATGGTGACACCGTCCGGGTGTTGTCGTCGCCATGGTGACGCCGTCAGGGTGTTGTCGTCACCGCGCGTTGTACTCCATCCCACGCCGTCCGGGTGTTGTCGTCACCGCGCGTTGTAACCCGTCCCACGCCGTCCTGGTGTTGTCGTCACCGCGGTGACGCCGTCCGGGTGTTGTCGTCACCATGGTGACACCGTCCGGGTGTTGTCGTCGCCATGGTGACGCCGTCAGGGTGTTGTCGTCACCGCGCGTTGTACTCCATCCCACGCCGTCCGGGTGTTGTCGTTGCCGCGGTGACGCCATCCGGGTGTTGTCGTCGCCATGGTAACGCCGTCCGGGTGTTGTCGTCACCGCGCGTTGTAACCCGTCCCACGCCGTCCTGGTGTTGTCGTCACCGCGGTGACGCCGTCCGGGTGTTGTCGTCACCATGGTGACACCGTCCGGGTGTTGTCGTCGCCATGGCGACGCCGTCAGGGTGTTGTCGTCACCGCGCGTTGTACTCCATCCCACGCCGTCCGGGTGTTGTCGTTGCCGCGGTGACGCCATCCGGGTGTTGTCGTCGCCATGGTAACGCCGTCCGGGTGTTGTCGTCACCGCGCGTTGTAACCCGTCCCACGCCGTCCTGGTGTTGTCGTCACCGCGGTGACGCCGTCCGGGTGTTGTCGTCACCATGGTGACACCGTCCGGGTGTTGTCGTCGCCATGGTGACGCCGTCAGGGTGTTGTCGTCACCGCGCGTTGTACTCCATCCCACGCCGTCCGGGTGTTGTCGTTGCCGCGGTGACGCCATCCGGGTGTTGTCGTCGCCATGGTAACGCCGTCCGGGTGTTGTCGTCACCGCGCGTTGTAACCCGTCCCACGCCGTCCTGGTGTTGTCATCACCGCGGTGACGCCGTCCGGGTGTTGTCGTCACCATGGTGACACCGTCCGGGTGTTGTCGTCGCCATGGTGACGCCGTCAGGGTGTTGTCGTCACCGCGCGTTGTACTCCATCCCACGCCGTCCGGGTGTTGTCGTTGCCGCGGTGACGCCATCCGGGTGTTGTCGTCGCCATGGTAACGCCGTCCGGGTGTTGTCGTCACCGCGCGTTGTAACCCGTCCCACGCCGTCCTGGTGTTGTCGTCACCGCGGTGACGCCGTCCGGGTGTTGTCGTCACCATGGTGACACCGTCCGGGTGTTGTCGTCGCCATGGTGACGCCGTCAGGGTGTTGTCGTCACCGCGCGTTGTACTCCATCCCACGCCGTCCGGGTGTTGTCGTTGCCGCGGTGACGCCATCCGGGTGTTGTCGTCGCCATGGTAACGCCGTCCGGGTGTTGTCGTCACCGCGCGTTGTAACCCGTCCCACGCCGTCCTGGTGTTGTCGTCACCGCGGTGACGCCGTCCGGGTGTTGTCGTCACCATGGTGACACCGTCCGGGTGTTGTCGTCGCCATGGTGACGCCGTCAGGGTGTTGTCGTCACCGCGCGTTGTACTCCATCCCACGCCGTCCGGGTGTTGTCGTCACCGCGCGTTGTAACCCGTCCCACGCCGTCCTGGTGTTGTCGTCACCGCGGTGACGCCGTCCGGGTGTTGTCGTCACCATGGTGACACCGTCCGGGTGTTGTCGTCGCCATGGCGACGCCGTCAGGGTGTTGTCGTCACCGCGCGTTATACTCCATCCCACGCCGTCCGGGTGTTGTCGTTGCCGCGGTGACGCCATCCGGGTGTTGTCGTCGCCATGGTAACGCCGTCCGGGTGTTGTCGTCACCGCGCGTTGTAACCCGTCCCACGCCGTCCTGGTGTTGTCATCACCGCGGTGACGCCGTCCGGGTGTTGTCGTCACCATGGTGACACCGTCCGGGTGTTGTCGTCGCCATGGTGATGCCGTCAGGGTGTTGTCGTCACCGCGCGTTGTACTCCGTCCCACACCGTCCGGGAGTTGTCGTCACCATGGTGACACCGTCCGGGTGTTGTCGTCGCCATGGTGACGCCGTCCGACTGTTGTCGTCACCGCGCGTTGTACCCTGTCCCACGCCGTCCGGGAGTTGTCGTCACCATGGTGACACCGTCCGGGTGTTGTCGTCGCCATGGTGACGCCGTCCGGGTGTTGTCGTCACCGCGCGTTGTACCCTGTTCCACGCCGTCCGGGTGATGTCGACACCGCGGTGACGCTGTCCGGGTGTTGTCGTCACCGCGGTTACGCCGTCCGACTGTTGTCGTCACCGCGCCTTGTACTCCGTCCCACGCCGTCCGGGAGTTGTCGTAGCCATGGTGACGCCTTCCGGGTGTTGTCGTCACCATGGTGACACCGTCCGGGTGTTGTCGTCGCCATGGTGACGCCGTCCGAGTGTTTTCGTCACCGCGCGTTGTACCCTATCCCACGCCGTCCGGGTGTTGTCGTCACCATGGTGATGCCGTCTGGGTGTTGTCGTCACCATGGTGACGCCGTCAGGGTGTTGTCGTCGCCATGGTGACGCCGTCCGGTTGTTGTCGTCACCGCGCGTTGTACTCCGTCCCACGCCGTCCGGGAGTTGTCGTCGCCATGGTGACGCCGTCAGGGTGTTGTCGTCACCATGGTGACACCGTTCGGGTGTTGTCGTCGCCATGGTGACGCCGTCAGGGTGTTGTCGTCACCGCGCGTTGTACTCCATCCCACGCCGTCCGGGTGTTGTCGTCGCCGCGGTGACGCCATCCGGGTGTTGTCGTCGCCATGGTAACGCCGTCCGGGTGTTGTCGTCACCGCGCGTTGTAACCCGTCCCACGCCGTCCTGGTGTTGTCGTCACCGCGGTGACGCCGTCCGGGTGTTGTCGTCACCATGGTGACACCGTCCGGGTGTTGTCGTCGCCATGGTGACGCCGTCAGGGTGTTGTCGTCACCGCGCGTTGTACTCCATCCCACGCCGTCCGGGTGTTGTCGTCGCCATGGTGACGCCGTCAGGGTGTTGTCGTCACCGCGCGTTGTACTCCATCCTACGCCGTCCGGGTGTTGTCGTCGCCGCGTTGACGCCGTCCGGGTGTTGTCGTGGCCATGGTGACGCCGTCCGGGTGTTGTCGTCACCGCGTGTTGTACCCCGTCCCACGGCGTCTGGGTGTTGTCGTCGCCATGGTGATGCCGTCCGGGTGTTGTCGTCACCATGGTGACACCGTCCGGGTGTTGTCGTCACCACGCGTTGTACCCCGTTCCACGCCGTCCGGGTGTTGTCGTCACCATGGTGACGTCGTCCGGGTGTTGTCATCACCGTGGTGATGCCGTCCGGCTTTTGTTGTCACCGCGCGTTGTGCTTCGTCCCACAACGTCCGGGAGTTGTCGTCCCCATGGGGACGCCGTCAGGGTGTTGTCGTCGCCATGGTGACGCCGTCCGGCTGTTGTCGTCACCGCGCGTTGTACTCTGTCCCACGCCGTCCGGGAGTTGTCGTCACCATGGTGACACCGTCCGGGTGTTGTCGTCGCCATGGTGATGCCGTCCGGGTGTTGTCGTCACCATGGTGACACCGTCCGGGGGTTGTCGTCACCGCGCGTTGTACCCCGTTCCACGCCGTCCGGGTGTTGACGTCACCATGGTGACGTCGTCCGGGTGTTGTCATCACCGTGGTGATGCCGTCCGGCTATTGTTGTCACCGCGCGTTGTACTCCGTCCCACACCGTCCTGGAGTTGTCGTCGCCATGGGGACGCCGTCAGGGTGTTGTCGTCGCCATGGTGACGCCATCCGGCTGTTGTCGTCACCGCGCGTTGTACTCCGTCCCACACCGTCCGGGAGTTGTCGTCACCATGGTGACACCGTCCGGGAGTTGTCGTCGCAATGGGGACGCCGTCAGGGTGTTGTCGTCGCCATGGTGACGCCATCCGGCTGTTGTCGTCACCGCGCGTTGTACTCCGTCCCACACCGTCCGGGAGTTGTCGTCACCATGGTGACACCGTCCGGGTGTTGAAGTCGCCATGGTGACGCCATCCGGGTGTTGTCGTCACCGCGCGTTGTACCCTGTCCCACGCCGTCCGGGTGATGTCGACTCCGCGGTGACGCCGTCCGGGTGTTGTCGTCACCATGGTGACACCGTCCGGGTGTTGTCGTCGCCATGGTGACGCCGTCAGGGTGTTGACGTCACCGCACGTTGTACCCCGTTCCACGCCGTCAGGGTGTTGTCGTCGCCATGGTGACGCCGTCCGGCTGTTGTCGTCACCACGCGTTGTACTCCGTCCCACACCGTCCGGGATTTGTCGTCACCATGGTGACACCGTCCGGGTGTTGTCGTCGCCATGGTGAAGCCGTCCGGGTGTTGTCGTCACCGCGCGTTGTACCCTGTCACACGCCGTCCGGGTGATGTCGACTCCGCGTTGACGCCGTCCGGGTGTTGTCGTCACCATGGTGACACCGTCCGGGTGTTGTCGTCGCCATGGTGACGCCGTCAGGGTGTTGACGTCACCGCACGTTGTACCCCATTCCACGCCGTCCGCGTGTTGTCGTCACCATGGTGACGTCGTCCGGGTGTTGTCGTCACCGCGGTGACGCCGTCCGGCTGTTGTCGTCACTGCGCGTTGTACTCCGTCCCACGCCGTCCGGGTGTTGTCGTCGCCGCGGTGACGCCGTCGGGGTGTTGTCGTCACCATGGTGACACCGTTCGGGTGTTGTCATCGCCATGGTGACGCCGTCAGGGTGTTGTCGTCACCACGCGTTGTACTCCGTCCCACGCCGTCCGGGAGTTGTCGTCGCCATGGGGACGCCGTCCGGCTGTTGTCGTCACCGCGCGTTGTACTCCGTCCCACACTGTCCGGGAGTTGTCGTCACCATGGTGACACCATCCGGGTGTTGTCGTCGCCATGGTGACGCCGTCCGGGTGTTGTCGTCACCGCGCGTTGTACCCTGTCACACGCCGTCCGGGTGATGTCGACACCGCGGTGACGCCGTCCGGGTGTTGTCGTCACCGCGGTGACGCCGTCCGACTGTTGTCGTCACCATGGTGACGCCGTCCGCGGGGGTTGTCGTCGCCATGGTGACGCCGTCAGGGTGTTGACGTCACCGCACGTTGTACCCCGTTCCACGCCGTCCGGGTGTTGTCGTCACCATGGTTACGTCGTCCGGGTGTTGTCGTCACCGTGGTGACGCCGTCCGGCTGTTGTCGTCACCGCGCGTTATACTCCGTCCCACGCCGTCCGGGAGTTGTCGTCACCATGGTGACACCGTCCGGGTGTTGTCGTCGCCATGGTGATGCCGTCCGGGTGTTGTTGTCACCATGGTGACGTCGTCCGGGTGTTGTCATCATCGTGGTGATGCCGTCCGGCTGTTGTCGTCACCGCGCGTTGTACTCCGTCCCACGCCGTCCGGGAGTTGTCGTCGCCATGGGGACGCCGTCAGGGTGTTGTCGTCGCCATGGTGACGCCGTCCGGCTGTTGTCGTCACCGCGCGTTGTACTCCGTCCCACACCGTCCGGGAGTTGTCGTCACCATGGTGACGCCGTCCGGGTGTTGTCGTCACCGCGTGTTGTACCCCGTCCCACGGCGTCCGGGAGTTGTCGTCGCCATGGTGACGCCGTCCGGGTGTTGTCGTCACCATGGTGACACCGTCCGGGTGTTGTCGTCGCCATGGTGATGTCGTCCGGGTGTTGTCGTCGCCATGGGGACGCCGTCAGGGTGTTGTCGTCGCCATGGTGACGCCGTCCGGCTGTTGTCGTCACCGCGCGTTGTACTCTGTCCCACACCGTCCGGGAGTTGTCGTCGCCATGGTGACAACGTCCGGGTATTGTCGTCGCCATGGTGACGCCGTCCGGGTGTTGACGTCACCGCGCGTTGTACCCTGTCCCACGCCGTCCGGGTGATGTCGACACCGCGGTGACGCCGTCCGGGTGTTTTCGTCGCCATGGTGACGCCGTCCGGGTGTTGTCGTCGCCGCGTTGACGCCGTCCGAGTGTTGTCGTGGCCATGGTGACGCCGTCCGGGTGTTGTCGTCACCGTGTGCTGTACCCCGTCCCACGGCGTCCGGGTGTTGTCGTCACTGCGGTGACGCCGTCCGGGTGTTGTCGTCACCATTGTGACGCCATCCGGGTGTTGTCGTCGCCATGGTGACGCCGTCCGGGTGTTGTCGTCACCGCGCGTTGTAACCCGTCCCACGCCGTCCGGGTGTTGTCGTCACCGCGGTGACGCCGTCCGGGTGTTGTCGTCACCATGGTGACACCGTCCGGGTGTTGTCGTCGCCATGGCGACGCCGTCAGGGTGTTGTCGTCACCACGCGTTATACTCCATCCCACGCCGTCCGGGTGTTGTCGTTGCCGCGGTGACGCCATCCGGGTGTTGTCGTCGCCATGGTAACGCCGTCCGGGTGTTGTCGTCACCGCGCGTTGTAACCCGTCCCACGCTGTCCTGGTGTTGTCGTCACCGCGGTGACGCCGTCCGGGTGTTGTCGTCACCATGGTGACACCGTCCGGGTGTTGTCGTCGCCATGGTGACGCCGTCAGGGTGTTGTCGTCACCGCGCGTTGTACTCCATCCCACGCCGTCCGGGTGTTGTCGTTGCCGCGGTGACGCCATCCGGGTGTTGTCGTCGCCATGGTAACGCCGTCCGGGTGTTGTCGTCACCGCGCGTTGTAACCCGTCCCACGCCGTCCTGGTGTTGTCGTCACCGCGGTGACGCCGTCCGGGTGTTGTCGTCACCATGGTGACACCGTCCGGGTGTTGTCGTCGCCATGGTGACGCCGTCAGGGTGTTGTCGTCACCGCGCGTTGTACTCCATCCCACGCCGTCCGGGTGTTGTCGTCGCCGCGGTGACGCCATCCGGGTGTTGTCGTCGCCATGGTAACACCGTCCGGGTGTTGTCGTCACCGCGCGTTGTAACCCGTCCCACGCCGTCCTGGTGTTGTCGTCACCGCGGTGACGCCGTCCGGGTGTTGTCGTCACCATGGTGACACCGTCCGGGTGTTGTCGTCGCCATGGTGACGCCGTCAGGGTGTTGTCGTCACCGCGCGTTGTACTCCATCCCACGCCGTCCGGGTGTTGTCGTCGCCGCGGTGACGCCATCCGGGTGTTGTCGTCGCCATGGTAACGCCGTCCGGGTGTTGTCGTCACCGCGCGTTGTAACCCGTCCCACGCCGTCCTGGTGTTGTCGTCACCGCGGTGACGCCGTCCGGGTGTTGTCGTCACCATGGTGACACCGTCCGGGTGTTGTCGTCGCCATGGTGACGCCGTCAGGGTGTTGTCGTCACCGCGCGTTGTACTCCATCCCACGCCGTCCGGGTGTTGTCGTTGCCGCGGTGACGCCATCCGGGTGTTGTCGTCGCCATGGTAACGCCGTCCGGGTGTTGTCGTCACCGCGCGTTGTAACCAGTCCCACGCCGTCCTGGTGTTGTCGTCACCGCGGTGACGCCGTCCGGGTGTTGTCGTCACCATGGTGACACCGTCCGGGTGTTGTCGTCGCCATGGCGACGCCGTCAGGGTGTTGTCGTCACCGCGCGTTATACTCCATCCCACGCCGTCCGGGTGTTGTCGTTGCCGCGGTGACGCCATCCGGGTGTTGTCGTCGCCATGGTAACGCCGTCCGGGTGTTGTCGTCACCGCGCGTTGTAACCCGTCCCACGCCGTCCTGGTGTTGTCGTCACCGCGGTGACGCCGTCCGGGTGTTGTCATCACCATGGTGACACCGTCCGGGTGTTGTCGTCGCCATGGTGACGCCGTCAGGGTGTTGTCGTCACCGCGCGTTGTACTCCATCCCACGCCGTCCGGGTGTTGTCGTTGCCGCGGTGACGCCATCCGGGTGTTGTCGTCGCCATGGTAACGCCGTCCGGGTGTTGTCGTCACCGCGCGTTGTAACCCGTCCCACGCCGTCCTGGTGTTGTCGTCACCGCGGTGACGCCGTCCGGGTGTTGTCGTCACCATGGTGACACCGTCCGGGTGTTGTCGTCGCCATGGTGACGCCGTCAGGGTGTTGTCGTCACCGCGCGTTGTACTCCATCCCACGCCGTCCGGGTGTTGTCGTTGCCGCGGTGACGCCATCCGGGTGTTGTCGTCGCCATGGTAACGCCGTCCGGGTGTTGTCGTCACCGCGCGTTGTAACCCGTCCCACGCCGTCCTGGTGTTGTCGTCACCGCGGTGACGCCGTCCGGGTGTTGTCGTCACCATGGTGACACCGTCCGGGTGTTGTCGTCGCCATGGTGACGCCGTCAGGGTGTTGTCGTCACCGCGCGTTGTACTCCATCCCACGCCGTCCGGGTGTTGTCGTCACCGCGCGTTGTAACCCGTCCCACGCCGTCCTGGTGTTGTCGTCACCGCGGTGACGCCGTCCGGGTGTTGTCGTCACCATGGTGACACCGTCCGGGTGTTGTCGTCGCCATGGTGACGCCGTCAGGGTGTTGTCGTCACCGCGCGTTGTACTCCATCCCACGCCGTCCGGGTGTTGTCGTTGCCGCGGTGACGCCATCCGGGTGTTGTCGTCGCCATGGTAACGCCGTCCGGGTGTTGTCGTCACCGCGCGTTGTAACCCGTCCCACGCCGTCCTGGTGTTGTCGTCACCGCGGTGACGCCGTCCGGGTGTTGTCGTCACCATGGTGACACCGTCCGGGTGTTGTCGTCGCCATGGTGACGCCGTCAGGGTGTTGTCGTCACCGCGCGTTGTACTCCATCCCACGCCGTCCGGGTGTTGTCGTCGCCGCGGTGACGCCATCCGGGTGTTGTCGTCGCCATGGTAACGCCGTCCGGGTGTTGTCGTCACCGCGCGTTGTAACCCGTCCCACGCCATCCTGGTGTTGTCGTCACCGCGGTGACGCCGTCCGGGTGTTGTCGTCACCATGGTGACACCGTCCGGGTGTTGTCGTCGCCATGGTGACGCCGTCAGGGTGTTGTCGTCACCGCGCGTTGTACTCCATCCCACGCCGTCCGGGTGTTGTCGTTGCCGCGGTGACGCCATCCGGGTGTTGTCGTCGCCATGGTAACGCCGTCCGGGTGTTGTCGTCACCGCGCGTTGTAACCAGTCCCACGCCGTCCTGGTGTTGTCGTCACCGCGGTGACGCCGTCCGGGTGTTGTCGTCACCATGGTGACACCGTCCGGGTGTTGTCGTCGCCATGGCGACGCCGTCAGGGTGTTGTCGTCACCGCGCGTTATACTCCATCCCACGCCGTCCGGGTGTTGTCGTTGCCGCGGTGACGCCATCCGGGTGTTGTCGTCGCCATGGTAACGCCGTCCGGGTGTTGTCGTCACCGCGCGTTGTAACCCGTCCCACGCCGTCCTGGTGTTGTCGTCACCGCGGTGACGCCGTCCGGGTGTTGTCGTCACCATGGTGACACCGTCCGGGTGTTGTCGTCGCCATGGTGACGCCGTCAGGGTGTTGTCGTCACCGCGCGTTGTACTCCATCCCACGCCGTCCGGGTGTTGTCGTCGCCGCGGTGACGCCATCCGGGTGTTGTCGTCGCCATGGTAACGCCGTCCGGGTGTTGTCGTCACCGCGCGTTGTAACCCGTCCCACGCCGTCCTGGTGTTGTCGTCACCGCGGTGACGCCGTCCGGGTGTTGTCGTCACCATGGTGACACCGTCCGGGTGTTGTCGTCGCCATGGTGACGCCGTCAGGGTGTTGTCGTCACCGCGCGTTGTACTCCATCCCACGCCGTCCGGGTGTTGTCGTTGCCGCGGTGACGCCATCCGGGTGTTGTCGTCGCCATGGTAACGCCGTCCGGGTGTTGTCGTCACCGCGCGTTGTAACCAGTCCCACGCCGTCCTGGTGTTGTCGTCACCGCGGTGACGCCGTCCGGGTGTTGTCGTCACCATGGTGACACCGTCCGGGTGTTGTCGTCGCCATGGCGACGCCGTCAGGGTGTTGTCGTCACCGCGCGTTATACTCCATCCCACGCCGTCCGGGTGTTGTCGTTGCCGCGGTGACGCCATCCGGGTGTTGTCGTCGCCATGGTAACGCCGTCCGGGTGTTGTCGTCACCGCGCGTTGTAACCCGTCCCACGCCGTCCTGGTGTTGTCGTCACCGCGGTGACGCCGTCCGGGTGTTGTCGTCACCATGGTGACACCGTCCGGGTGTTGTCGTCGCCATGGTGACGCCGTCAGGGTGTTGTCGTCACCGCGCGTTGTACTCCATCCCACGCCGTCCGGGTGTTGTCGTTGCCGCGGTGACGCCATCCGGGTGTTGTCGTCGCCATGGTAACGCCGTCCGGGTGTTGTCGTCACCGCGCGTTGTAACCCGTCCCACGCCGTCCTGGTGTTGTCGTCACCGCGGTGACGCCGTCCGGGTGTTGTCGTCACCATGGTGACACCGTCCGGGTGTTGTCGTCGCCATGGTGACGCCGTCAGGGTGTTGTCGTCACCGCGCGTTGTACTCCATCCCACGCCGTCCGGGTGTTGTCGTTGCCGCGGTGACGCCATCCGGGTGTTGTCGTCGCCATGGTAACGCCGTCCGGGTGTTGTCGTCACCGCGCGTTGTAACCCGTCCCACGCCGTCCTGGTGTTGTCATCACCGCGGTGACGCCGTCCGGGTGTTGTCGTCACCATGGTGACACCGTCCGGGTGTTGTCGTCGCCATGGTGACGCCGTCAGGGTGTTGTCGTCACCGCGCGTTGTACTCCATCCCACGCCGTCCGGGTGTTGTCGTCGCCGCGGTGACGCCATCCGGGTGTTGTCGTCGCCATGGTAACGCCGTCCGGGTGTTGTCGTCACCGCGCGTTGTAACCCGTCCCACGCCGTCCTGGTGTTGTCGTCACCGCGGTGACGCCGTCCGGGTGTTGTCGTCACCATGGTGACACCGTCCGGGTGTTGTCGTCGCCATGGTGACGCCGTCAGGGTGTTGTCGTCACCGCGCGTTGTACTCCATCCCACGCCGTCCGGGTGTTGTCGTTGCCGCGGTGACGCCATCCGGGTGTTGTCGTCGCCATGGTAACGCCGTCCGGGTGTTGTCGTCACCGCGCGTTGTAACCCGTCCCACGCCGTCCTGGTGTTGTCGTCACCGCGGTGACGCCGTCCGGGTGTTGTCGTCACCATGGTGACACCGTCCGGGTGTTGTCGTCGCCATGGTGACGCCGTCAGGGTGTTGTCGTCACCGCGCGTTGTACTCCATCCCACGCCGTCCGGGTGTTGTCGTTGCCGCGGTGACGCCATCCGGGTGTTGTCGTCGCCATGGTAACGCCGTCCGGGTGTTGTCGTCACCGCGCGTTGTAACCCGTCCCACGCCGTCCTGGTGTTGTCGTCACCGCGGTGACGCCGTCCGGGTGTTGTCGTCACCATGGTGACACCGTCCGGGTGTTGTCGTCGCCATGGTGACGCCGTCAGGGTGTTGTCGTCACCGCGCGTTGTACTCCATCCCACGCCGTCCGGGTGTTGTCGTTGCCGCGGTGACGCCATCCGGGTGTTGTCGTCGCCATGGTAACGCCGTCCGGGTGTTGTCGTCACCGCGCGTTGTAACCCGTCCCACGCCGTCCTGGTGTTGTCGTCACCGCGGTGACGCCGTCCGGGTGTTGTCGTCACCATGGTGACACCGTCCGGGTGTTGTCGTCGCCATGGTGACGCCGTCAGGGTGTTGTCGTCACCGCGCGTTGTACTCCATCCCACGCCGTCCGGGTGTTGTCGTTGCCGCGGTGACGCCATCCGGGTGTTGTCGTCGCCATGGTAACGCCGTCCGGGTGTTGTCGTCACCGCGCGTTGTAACCCGTCCCACGCCGTCCTGGTGTTGTCGTCACCGCGGTGACGCCGTCCGGGTGTTGTCGTCACCATGGTGACACCGTCCGGGTGTTGTCGTCGCCATGGTGACGCCGTCAGGGTGTTGTCGTCACCGCGCGTTGTACTCCATCCCACGCCGTCCGGGTGTTGTCGTCACCGCGCGTTGTAACCCGTCCCACGCCGTCCTGGTGTTGTCGTCACCGCGGTGACGCCGTCCGGGTGTTGTCGTCACCATGGTGACACCGTCCGGGTGTTGTCGTCGCCATGGTGACGCCGTCAGGGTGTTGTCGTCACCGCGCGTTGTACTCCATCCCACGCCGTCCGGGTGTTGTCGTTGCCGCGGTGACGCCATCCGGGTGATGTCGTCGCCATGGTAACGCCGTCCGGGTGTTGTCGTCACCGCGCGTTGTAACCCGTCCCACGCCGTCCTGGTGTTGTCGTCACCGCGGTGACGCCGTCCGGGTGTTGTCGTCACCATGGTGACACCGTCCGGGTGTTGTCGTCGCCATGGTGACGCCGTCAGGGTGTTGTCGTCACCGCGCGTTGTACTCCATCCCACGCCGTCCGGGTGTTGTCGTCGCCGCGGTGACGCCATCCGGGTGTTGTCGTCGCCATGGTAACGCCGTCCGGGTGTTGTCGTCACCGCGCGTTGTAACCCGTCCCACGCCGTCCTGGTGTTGTCGTCACCGCGGTGACGCCGTCCGGGTGTTGTCGTCACCATGGTGACACCGTCCGGGTGTTGTCGTCGCCATGGTGACGCCGTCAGGGTGTTGTCGTCACCGCGCGTTGTACTCCATCCCACGCCGTCCGGGTGTTGTCGTTGCCGCGGTGACGCCATCCGGGTGTTGTCGTCGCCATGGTAACGCCGTCCGGGTGTTGTCGTCACCGCGCGTTGTAACCAGTCCCACGCCGTCCTGGTGTTGTCGTCACCGCGGTGACGCCGTCCGGGTGTTGTCGTCACCATGGTGACACCGTCCGGGTGTTGTCGTCGCCATGGCGACGCCGTCAGGGTGTTGTCGTCACCGCGCGTTATACTCCATCCCACGCCGTCCGGGTGTTGTCGTTGCCGCGGTGACGCCATCCGGGTGTTGTCGTCGCCATGGTAACGCCGTCCGGGTGTTGTCGTCACCGCGCGTTGTAACCCGTCCCACGCCGTCCTGGTGTTGTCGTCACCGCGGTGACGCCGTCCGGGTGTTGTCGTCACCATGGTGACACCGTCCGGGTGTTGTCGTCGCCATGGTGACGCCGTCAGGGTGTTGTCGTCACCGCGCGTTGTACTCCATCCCACGCCGTCCGGGTGTTGTCGTTGCCGCGGTGACGCCATCCGGGTGTTGTCGTCGCCATGGTAACGCCGTCCGGGTGTTGTCGTCACCGCGCGTTGTAACCCGTCCCACGCCGTCCTGGTGTTGTCGTCACCGCGGTGACGCCGTCCGGGTGTTGTCGTCACCATGGTGACACCGTCCGGGTGTTGTCGTCGCCATGGTGACGCCGTCAGGGTGTTGTCGTCACCGCGCGTTGTACTCCATCCCACGCCGTCCGGGTGTTGTCGTTGCCGCGGTGACGCCATCCGGGTGTTGTCGTCGCCATGGTAACGCCGTCCGGGTGTTGTCGTCACCGCGCGTTGTAACCCGTCCCACGCCGTCCTGGTGTTGTCGTCACCGCGGTGACGCCGTCCGGGTGTTGTCGTCACCATGGTGACACCGTCCGGGTGTTGTCGTCGCCATGGTGATGCCGTCAGGGTGTTGTCGTCACCGCGCGTTGTACTCCATCCCACGCCGTCCGGGTGTTGTCGTCACCGCGCGTTGTAACCCGTCCCACGCCGTCCTGGTGTTGTCGTCACCGCGGTGACGCCGTCCGGGTGTTGTCGTCACCATGGTGACACCGTCCGGGTGTTGTCGTCGCCATGGTGACGCCGTCAGGGTGTTGTCGTCACCGCGCGTTGTACTCCATCCCACGCCGTCCGGGTGTTGTCGTTGCCGCGGTGACGCCATCCGGGTGTTGTCGTCGCCATGGTAACGCCGTCCGGGTGTTGTCGTCACCGCGCGTTGTAACCCGTCCCACGCCGTCCTGGTGTTGTCGTCACCGCGGTGACGCCGTCCGGGTGTTGTCGTCACCATGGTGACACCGTCCGGGTGTTGTCGTCGCCATGGCGACGCCGTCAGGGTGTTGTCGTCACCGCGCGTTGTACTCCATCCCACGCCGTCCGGGTGTTGTCGTTGCCGCGGTGACGCCATCCGGGTGTTGTCGTCGCCATGGTAACGCCGTCCGGGTGTTGTCGTCACCGCGCGTTGTAACCCGTCCCACGCCGTCCTGGTGTTGTCGTCACTGCGGTGACGCCGTCCGGGTGTTGTCGTCACCATGGTGACACCGTCCGGGTGTTGTCGTCGCCATGGTGACGCCGTCAGGGTGTTGTCGTCACCGCGCGTTGTACTCCATCCCACGCCGTCCGGGTGTTGTCGTTGCCGCGGTGACGCCATCCGGGTGTTGTCGTCGCCATGGTAACGCCGTCCGGGTGTTGTCGTCACCGCGCGTTGTAACCCGTCCCACGCCGTCCTGGTGTTGTCATCACCGCGGTGACGCCGTCCGGGTGTTGTCGTCACCATGGTGACACCGTCCGGGTGTTGTCGTCGCCATGGTGACGCCGTCAGGGTGTTGTCGTCACCGCGCGTTGTACTCCATCCCACGCCGTCCGGGTGTTGTCGTCGCCGCGGTGACGCCATCCGGGTGTTGTCGTCGCCATGGTAACGCCGTCCGGGTGTTGTCGTCACCGCGCGTTGTAACCCGTCCCACGCCGTCCTGGTGTTGTCGTCACCGCGGTGACGCCGTCCGGGTGTTGTCGTCACCATGGTGACACCGTCCGGGTGTTGTCGTCGCCATGGTGACGCCGTCAGGGTGTTGTCGTCACCGCGCGTTGTACTCCATCCCACGCCGTCCGGGTGTTGTCGTTGCCGCGGTGACGCCATCCGGGTGTTGTCGTCGCCATGGTAACGCCGTCCGGGTGTTGTCGTCACCGCGCGTTGTAACCCGTCCCACGCCGTCCTGGTGTTGTCGTCACCGCGGTGACGCCGTCCGGGTGTTGTCGTCACCATGGTGACACCGTCCGGGTGTTGTCGTCGCCATGGTGACGCCGTCAGGGTGTTGTCGTCACCGCGCGTTGTACTCCATCCCACGCCGTCCGGGTGTTGTCGTTGCCGCGGTGACGCCATCCGGGTGTTGTCGTCGCCATGGTAACGCCGTCCGGGTGTTGTCGTCACCGCGCGTTGTAACCCGTCCCACGCCGTCCTGGTGTTGTCGTCACCGCGGTGACGCCGTCCGGGTGTTGTCGTCACCATGGTGACACCGTCCGGGTGTTGTCGTCGCCATGGTGACGCCGTCAGGGTGTTGTCGTCACCGCGCGTTGTACTCCATCCCACGCCGTCCGGGTGTTGTCGTTGCCGCGGTGACGCCATCCGGGTGTTGTCGTCGCCATGGTAACGCCGTCCGGGTGTTGTCGTCACCGCGCGTTGTAACCCGTCCCACGCCGTCCTGGTGTTGTCGTCACCGCGGTGACGCCGTCCGGGTGTTGTCGTCACCATGGTGACACCGTCCGGGTGTTGTCGTCGCCATGGTGACGCCGTCAGGGTGTTGTCGTCACCGCGCGTTGTACTCCATCCCACGCCGTCCGGGTGTTGTCGTCACCGCGCGTTGTAACCCGTCCCACGCCGTCCTGGTGTTGTCGTCACCGCGGTGACGCCGTCCGGGTGTTGTCGTCACCATGGTGACACCGTCCGGGTGTTGTCGTCGCCATGGTGACGCCGTCAGGGTGTTGTCGTCACCGCGCGTTGTACTCCATCCCACGCCGTCCGGGTGTTGTCGTTGCCGCGGTGACGCCATCCGGGTGTTGTCGTCGCCATGGTAACGCCGTCCGGGTGTTGTCGTCACCGCGCGTTGTAACCCGTCCCACGCCGTCCTGGTGTTGTCGTCACCGCGGTGACGCCGTCCGGGTGTTGTCGTCACCATGGTGACACCGTCCGGGTGTTGTCGTCGCCATGGCGACGCCGTCAGGGTGTTGTCGTCACCGCGCGTTGTACTCCATCCCACGCCGTCCGGGTGTTGTCGTTGCCGCGGTGACGCCATCCGGGTGTTGTCGTCGCCATGGTAACGCCGTCCGGGTGTTGTCGTCACCGCGCGTTGTAACCCGTCCCACGCCGTCCTGGTGTTGTCGTCACTGCGGTGACGCCGTCCGGGTGTTGTCGTCACCATGGTGACACCGTCCGGGTGTTGTCGTCGCCATGGTGACGCCGTCAGGGTGTTGTCGTCACCGCGCGTTGTACTCCATCCCACGCCGTCCGGGTGTTGTCGTTGCCGCGGTGACGCCATCCGGGTGTTGTCGTCGCCATGGTAACGCCGTCCGGGTGTTGTCGTCACCGCGCGTTGTAACCCGTCCCACGCCGTCCTGGTGTTGTCATCACCGCGGTGACGCCGTCCGGGTGTTGTCGTCACCATGGTGACACCGTCCGGGTGTTGTCGTCGCCATGGTGACGCCGTCAGGGTGTTGTCGTCACCGCGCGTTGTACTCCATCCCACGCCGTCCGGGTGTTGTCGTTGCCGCGGTGACGCCATCCGGGTGTTGTCGTCGCCATGGTAACGCCGTCCGGGTGTTGTCGTCACCGCGCGTTGTAACCCGTCCCACGCCGTCCTGGTGTTGTCGTCACCGCGGTGACGCCGTCCGGGTGTTGTCGTCACCATGGTGACACCGTCCGGGTGTTGTCGTCGCCATGGTGACGCCGTCAGGGTGTTGTCGTCACCGCGCGTTGTACTCCATCCCACGCCGTCCGGGTGTTGTCGTTGCCGCGGTGACGCCATCCGGGTGTTGTCGTCGCCATGGTAACGCCGTCCGGGTGTTGTCGTCACCGCGCGTTGTAACCCGTCCCACGCCGTCCTGGTGTTGTCGTCACCGCGGTGACGCCGTCCGGGTGTTGTCGTCACCATGGTGACACCGTCCGGGTGTTGTCGTCGCCATGGTGACGCCGTCAGGGTGTTGTCGTCACCGCGCGTTGTACTCCATCCCACGCCGTCCGGGTGTTGTCGTTGCCGCGGTGACGCCATCCGGGTGTTGTCGTCGCCATGGTAACGCCGTCCGGGTGTTGTCGTCACCGCGCGTTGTAACCCGTCCCACGCCGTCCTGGTGTTGTCGTCACCGCGGTGACGCCGTCCGGGTGTTGTCGTCACCATGGTGACACCGTCCGGGTGTTGTCGTCGCCATGGCGACGCCGTCAGGGTGTTGTCGTCACCGCGCGTTATACTCCATCCCACGCCGTCCGGGTGTTGTCGTTGCCGCGGTGACGCCATCCGGGTGTTGTCGTCGCCATGGTAACGCCGTCCGGGTGTTGTCGTCACCGCGCGTTGTAACCCGTCCCACGCCGTCCTGGTGTTGTCGTCACCGCGGTGACGCCGTCCGGGTGTTGTCGTCACCATGGTGACACCGTCCGGGTGTTGTCGTCGCCATGGTGATGCCGTCAGGGTGTTGTCGTCACCGCGCGTTGTACTCCGTCCCACACCGTCCGGGAGTTGTCGTCACCATGGTGACACCGTCCGGGTGTTGTCGTCGCCATGGTGACGCCGTCCGACTGTTGTCGTCACCGCGCGTTGTACCCTGTCCCACGCCGTCCGGGAGTTGTCGTCACCATGGTGACACCGTCCGGGTGTTGTCGTCGCCATGGTGACGCCGTCCGGGTGTTGTCGTCACCGCGCGTTGTACCCTGTTCCACGCCGTCCGGGTGATGTCGACACCGCGGTGACGCTGTCCGGGTGTTGTCGTCACCGCGGTTACGCCGTCCGACTGTTGTCGTCACCGCGCCTTGTACTCCGTCCCACGCCGTCCGGGAGTTGTCGTAGCCATGGTGACGCCTTCCGGGTGTTGTCGTCACCATGGTGACACCGTCCGGGTGTTGTCGTCGCCATGGTGACGCCGTCCGAGTGTTTTCGTCACCGCGCGTTGTACCCTATCCCACGCCGTCCGGGTGTTGTCGTCACCATGGTGATGCCGTCTGGGTGTTGTCGTCACCATGGTGACGCCGTCAGGGTGTTGTCGTCGCCATGGTGACGCCGTCCGGTTGTTGTCGTCACCGCGCGTTGTACTCCGTCCCACGCCGTCCGGGAGTTGTCGTCGCCATGGTGACGCCGTCAGGGTGTTGTCGTCACCATGATGACACCGTTCGGGTGTTGTCGTCGCCATGGTGACGCCGTCAGGGTGTTGACGTCACCGTACGTTGTACCCCGTTCCACGCCGTCCGGGTGTTGTCGTCACCACGCGTTGTACTCCGTCCCACGCCGTCCGGGAGTTGTCGTCGCCATGGGGACGCCATCCGGGTGTTGTCGTCACCGCGCGTTGTACCCTGTCCCACGCCGTCCGGGTGATGTCGACACCGCGGTGACGCCGTCCGGGTGTTGTGCTCACTGCGCGTTATACCCCGTCCCACACCGTCCAGCTGTTGTTGTCACCGCACGTTGTACTCCGTCCCATGCCTTCCGGGTGTTGTCGTCGCCATGGTGACGCCGTCAGGGTGTTGACGTCACCGCATGTTGTACTCCGTCCCACGCCGTCCAGGTGTTGTCTTCACCATGGTGACACCGTCTGGGTGTTGTCGTCGCCATGGTGACGCCGTCCGGGTGTTGTCGTCACCGCGCGTTGTACCCCGTCCCACGCCGTCCTGGTGTTGTCGTCACCGCGGTGACGCCATCCGGGTGTTGTCGTCACCATGGTGACACCGTCCGGGTGTTGTCGTCGCCATGGTGACGCCGTCAGGGTGTTGTCGTCACCGCGCCTTGTACTCCGTCCCACGCCGTCCGGGTGTTGTCGTCGCCGCTGTGACGCCGTCCGGGTGTTGTCGTCATCATGGTGACACCGTCCGGGTGTTGTCGTCGCCATGGTGACGCCGTCAGGGTGTTGACGTCACCGCATGTTGTACTCCGTCCCACACCGTCCGGCTGTTGTCGTCACCATGGTGACACCGTCCGGGTGTTGTCGTCGCCATGGTGACGCCGTCAGGGTGTTGTCGTCACCGCGCGTTGTACCCCATCCCACGCCGTCCGGGTGTTGTCGTTGCCGCTGTGACGCCGTCCGGGAGTTGTAGTCGCCATGGTGACGCCGTCAGGGTGTTGTCGTCACCATGGTGACACCGTTCGGGTGTTGTCGTCGCCATGGTGACGCCGTCAGGGTGTTGACGTCACCGCACGTTGTACCCCGTTCCACGCCGTCCGGGTGATGTCGACACCACGGTGACGCCGTCCGGGTGTTGTCGTCACCGCGGTTACGCCGTCCGACTGTTGTCGTCACCGCGCCTTGTACTCCGTCCCACGCCGTATGGTTGTTGTCGTAGCCATGGTGACGCCTTCCGGGTGCTGTCGTCACCATGGTGACACCGTCCGGGTGTTGTCGTCGCCATGGTGACGCCGTCCGAGTGTTTTCGTCACCGCGCGTTGTACCCCATCCCACGCCGTCCGGGTGTTGTCGTCACCATGGTGATGCCGTCTGGGTGTTGTCGTCACCATGGTGACGCCGTCCGGGTGTTGTCGTCACCGCGCGTTGTACTCCGTCCCACACCGTCCGGGAGTTGTCGTCACCATGATGACACCGTTCGGGTGTTGTCGACGCCATGGTGACGCCGTCAGGGTGTTGACGTCACCGCACGTTGTACCCCGTTCCACGCCGTCCGGGTGTTGTCGTCACCATGGTGACACCGTCCGGGTGTTGTCGTCACCGCGCGTTGTACTCCGTCCCACACCGTCCGGGAGTGGTCGTCACCATGGTGACACCGTCCGGGTGTTTTCGTCGCCATGGTGACGCCGTACGGGTGTTGTCGTCGCATGGTGACGCCGTCAGGGTGTTGTCGTCACCGCGCGTTGTACTCCATCCCACGCCGTCCGGGTGTTGTCGTCGCCATGGTGACGCCGTCCGGGTGTTGTCGTCACCGCGCGTTGTACTCCGTCCCACACCGTCCGGGAGTTGTCGTCACCATGGTGACACCGTCCGGGTGTTGTCGTCGCCATGGTGACGCCGTCCGACTGTTGTCGTCACCGCGCGTTGTACCCTGTCCCACGCCGTCCGGGAGTTGTCGTCACCATGGTGACACCGTCCGGGTGTTGTCGTCGCCATGGTGACGCCGTCCGGGTGTTGTCGTCACCGCGCGTTGTACCCTGTTCCACGCCGTCCGGGTGATGTCGACACCGCGGTGACGCTGTCCGGGTGTTGTCGTCACCGCGGTTACGCCGTCCGACTGTTGTCGTCACCGCGCGTTGTACTCCGTCCCACGCCGTCCGGGAGTTGTCGTAGCCATGGTGACGCCTTCCGGGTGTTGTCGTCACCATGGTGACACCGTCCGGGTGTTGTCGTCGCCATGGTGACGCCGTCCGAGTGTTTTCGTCACCGCGCGTTGTACCCTATCCCACGCCGTCCGGGTGTTGTCGTCACCATGGTGATGCCGTCTGGGTGTTGTCGTCACCATGGTGACGCCGTCAGGGTGTTGTCGTCGCCATGGTGACGCCGTCCGGCTGTTGTCGTCACCGCGCGTTGTACTCCGTCCCACGCCGTCCGGGAGTTGTCGTCGCCATGGTGACGCCGTCCGGGTGTTGTCGTCGCCATGGTAACGCCGTCCGGGTGTTGTCGTCACCGCGCGTTCTAACCCGTCCCACGCCGTCCTGGTGTTGTCGTCACCGCGGTGACGCCGTCCGGGTGTTGTCGTCACCATGGTGACACCGTCCGGGTGTTGTCGTCACCATGGTGACGCCGTCAGGGTGTTGTCGTCACCGCGCGTTGTACTCCGTCCCACGCCGTCCGGGAGTTGTCGTCGCCATGGTGACTCCTTCCGGGTGTTGTCGTCGCCATGGTGACGCCGTCCGAGTGTTTTCGTCGCCATGGTGACACCGTCCGGGTGTTGTCGTCGCCATGGTGACGCCGTCAGGGTGTTGACGTCACCGCACGTTGTACCCTGTCACACGCCGTCCGGGTGATGTCGACACCGCGGTGACATTGTCCGGGTGTTGTCGTCACCGCGCGTTGTACCCCGTTCCACGCCGTCCGGGTGTTGTCGTCACCATGGTGACACCGTCCGGGTGTTGTCATCACCGTGGTGATGCCGTCCGGCTATTGTTGTCACCGCGCGTTGTACTCCGTCCCACGCCGTCCGGGAGTTGTCGTCGCCATGGTGACGCCTTCCGGGTGTTGTCGTCACCATGGTGACGCCTTCCGGGTGTTGTCGTCGCCATGGTGACGATGTGCGAGTGTTTTCGTCGCCGCGTGTTGTACCCCATCCCACGCCGTCCGGGTGTTGTCGTCACCATGGTGATGCCGTCTGGGTGTTGTCGTCACCATGGTGACGTCGTCCGGCTGTTGTCGTCACCGCGCGTTATACTCCATCCCACACCATCCGGGAGTTGTCGTCACCATGGTGACACCGTCCGGGTGTTGAAGTCGCCATGGTGACGCCATCCGGGTGTTGTCGTCACCGCGCGTTGTACCCTGTCCCACGCCGTCCGGGTGATGTCGACTCCGCGGTGACGCCGTCCGGGTGTTGTCGTCACCATGGTGACACCGTCCGGGTGTTGTCGTCGCCATGGTGACGCCGTCAGGGTGTTGACGTCACCGCACGTTGTACCCCGTTCCACGCCTTCAGGGTGTTGTCGTCGCCATGGTGACGCCGTCCGGCTGTTGTCGTCACCGCGCGTTGTACTCCGTCCCACACCGTCCGGGAGTTGTCGTCGCCATGGGGACGCCGTCAGGGTGTTGTCGTCGCCATGGTGACGCCGTCTGGGTGTTGTCGTCACCGCGCGTTGTACCCTGTCACACGCCGTCCGGGTGATGTCGACACCGCGGTGACGCCGTCCGGGTGTTGTCGTCAACATGGTGACACCGTCCGGGTGTTGTCGTTGCCATGGTGATGCCGTCAGTGTGTTGACGTCACCGCACGGTGTACCCCGTTCCACGCCGTCCGGGTGTTGTCGTCACCATGGTGACGTCGTCCGGGTGTTGTCGTCACCGCGGTGACTCCGTCCGGCTGTTGTCGTCACCGCGCGTTGTACTCCATACCACGCCGTCCGGGTGTTGTCGTTGCCGCGGTGACGCCGTCCGGGTGTTGTCGTCGCCATGGTAACGCCGTCCGGGTGTTGTCGTCACCGCGGTGACGCCGTCCGGCTGTTGTCGTCACTGCGCGTTGAACTCCGTCCCACGCCGTCCGGGAGTTGTCTTCGCCATGGTGACGCCGTCAGGGTGTTGTCGTCACCATGGTGACACCGTTCGGGTGTTGTCGTCGCCATGGTGACGCCGTCAGGGTGTTGACGTCACCGTACGTTGTACCCCGTTCCACGCCGTCCGGGTGTTGTCGTCACCACGCGTTGTACTCCGTCCCACGCCGTCCGGGAGTTGTCGTCGCCATGGGGACGCCATCCGGGTGTTGTCGTCACCGCGCGTTGTACCCTGTCCCACGCCGTCCGGGTGATGTCGACACCGCGGTGACGCCGTCCGGGTGTTGTGCTCACTGCGCGTTATACCCCGTCCCACACCGTCCGGCTGTTGTTGTCACCGCACGTTGTACTCCGTCCCATGCCTTCCGGGTGTTGTCGTCGCCATGGTGACGGCGTCAGGGTGTTGACGTCACCGCATGTTGTACTCCGTCCCACGCCGTCCAGGTGTTGTCTTCACCATGGTGACACCGTCTGGGTGTTGTCGTCGCCATGGTGACGCCGTCCGGGTGTTGTCGTCACCGCGCGTTGTACCCCATCCCACGCCGTCCGGGTGTTGTCGTTGCCGCTGTGACGCCGTCCGGGAGTTGTAGTCGCCATGGTGACGCCGTCAGGGTGTTGTCGTCACCATGGTGACACCGTTCGGGTGTTGTCGTCGCCATGGTGACGCCGTCAGGGTGTTGACGTCACCGCACGTTGTACCCCGTTCCACGCCGTCCGGGTGTTGTCGTCACCATGGTGACGCCGTCCGGGTGTTGTCGTCACCGCGGTGACGCCGTCCGACTGTTGTCGTCACCACGCGTTGTACTCCGTCCCACGCCGTCCGGGTGTTGTCGTCACCATGGTGACACCATCCGGGTGTTGTCGTCGCCATGGTGACGCCGTCCGGGTGTTGTCGTCACCGCGGTGACGCCGTCCGACTGTTGTCGTCACCACGCGTTGTACTCCGTCCCACGCCGTCCGGGTGTTGTCGTCACCATGGTGACACCATCCGGGTGTTGTCGTCGCCATGGTGACGCCGTCCGGGTGTTGTCGTCACCGCGCGTTGTACCCTGCCCCACGCCATCCGGGTGATGTCGACACCACGGTGACGCCGTCCGGGTGTTGTCGTCACCGCGGTTACGCCGTCCGACTGTTGTTGTCACCGCGCCTTGTACTCCGTCCCACGCCGTATGGTTGTTGTCGTAGCCATGGTGACGCCTTCCGGGTGCTGTCGTCACCATGGTGACACCGTCCGGGTGTTGTCGTCGCCATGGTGACGCCGTCCGAGTGTTTTCGTCACCGCGCGTTGTACCCCATCCCACGCCGTCCGGGTGTTGTCGTCACCATGGTGATGCCGTCTGGGTTTTGTCGTCACCATGGTGACGCCGTCCGGGTGTTGTCGTCACCGCGCGTTGTACTCCGTCCCACACCGTCCGGGAGTTGTCGTCACCATGATGACACCGTTCGGGTGTTGTCGTCGCATGGTGACGCCGTCAGGGTGTTGTCGTCACCGCGCGTTGTACTCCATCCCACGCCGTCCGGGTGTTGTCGTCGCCATGGTGACGCCGTCCGGGTGTTGTCGTCACCGCGCGTTGTACTCCGTCCCACACCGTCCGGGAGTTGTCGTCACCATGGTGACACCGTCCGGGTGTTGTCGTCGCCATGGTGACGCCGTCCGACTGTTGTCGTCACCGCGCGTTGTACCCTGTCCCACGCCGTCCGGGAGTTGTCGTCACCATGGTGACGCCGTCCGGGTGTTGTCGTCGCCATGGTGACGCCGTCAGGGTGTTGACGTCACCGCACGTTGTACCCCGTTCCACGCCGTCCGGGTGTTGTCGTTACCATGGTGACGTCGTCCGGGTGTTGTCGTCACCGTGGTGACGCCGTCCGGCTGTTGTCGTCACCGCGCGATATACTCCGTCCCACGCCGTCCGGGAGTTTTCGTCACCATGGTGACACCGTCCGGGTGTTGTCGTCGCCATGGTGATGCCGTCCGGGTGTTGTTGTCACCATGGTGACGTCGTCCGGGTGTTGTCATCACCGTGGTGATGCCGTCCGGCTGTTGTCGTCACCGCGCGTTGTACTCCATCCCACGCCGTCCGGGAGTTGTCGTCACCATGGGGACGCCGTCAGGGTGTTGTCGTCGCCATGGTGACGCCGTCCGGCTGTTGTCGTCACCGCGCGTTGTACTCCGTCCCACACCGTCCGGGAGTTGTCGTCACCATGGTGACGCCGTCCGGGTGTTGTCGTCGCCATGGTGACGCCGTCCGGGTGTTGACGTCACCGCGCGTTGTACCCTGTCCCACGCCGTCCGGGTGATGTCGACACCGCGGTGACGCCGTCCGGGTGTTGTCGTCACCATGGTGACGCCGTCCGGGTGTTGTCGTCGCCATGGTGACGCCGTCAGGGTGTTGTCGTCACCGCGCGTTGTACTCCATCCTACGCCGTCCGGGTGTTGTCGTCGCCGCGTTGACGCCGTCCGGGTGCTGTCGTGGCCATGGTGACGCCGTCCGGGTGTTGTCGTCACCGCGTGTTGTACCCCGTCCCACGGCGTCTGGGTGTTGTCGTCGCCATGGTGATGCCGTCCGGGTGTTGTCGTCACCATGGTGACACCGTCCGGGTGTTGTCGTCACCACGCGTTGTACCCCGTTCCACGCCGTCCGGGTGTTGTCGTCACCATGGTGACGTCGTCCGGGTGTTGTCATCACCGTGGTGATGCCGTCCGGCTTTTGTTGTCACCGCGCGTTGTACTTCGTCCCACAACGTCCGGGAGTTGTCGTCGCCATGGGGACGCCGTCAGGGTGTTGTCGTCGCCATGGTGACGCCGTCCGGCTGTTGTCGTCACCGCGCGTTGTACTCTGTCCCACGCCGTCCGGGAGTTGTCGTCACCATGGTGACACCGTCCGGGTGTTGTCGTCGCCATGGTGATGCCGTCCGGGTGTTGTCGTCACCATGGTGACACCGTCCGGGGGTTGTCGTCACCGCGCGTTGTACCCCGTTCCACGCCGTCCGGGTGTTGACGTCACCATGGTGACGTCGTCCGGGTGTTGTCATCACCGTGGTGATGCCGTCCGGCTATTGTTGTCACCGCGCGTTGTACTCCGTCCCACACCGTCCTGGAGTTGTCGTCGCCATGGGGACGCCGTCAGGGTGTTGTCGTCGCCATGGTGACGCCATCCGGCTGTTGTCGTCACCGCGCGTTGTACTCCGTCCCACACCGTCCGGGAGTTGTCGTCACCATGGTGACACCGTCCGGGAGTTGTCGTCGCAATGGGGACGCCGTCAGGGTGTTGTCGTCGCCATGGTGACGCCATCCGGCTGTTGTCGTCACCGCGCGTTGTACTCCGTCCCACACCGTCCGGGAGTTGTCGTCACCATGGTGACACCGTCCGGGTGTTGAAGTCGCCATGGTGACGCCATCCGGGTGTTGTCGTCACCGCGCGTTGTACCCTGTCCCACGCCGTCCGGGTGATGTCGACTCCGCGGTGACGCCGTCCGGGTGTTGTCGTCACCATGGTGACACCGTCCGGGTGTTGTCGTCGCCATGGTGACGCCGTCAGGGTGTTGACGTCACCGCACGTTGTACCCCGTTCCACGCCGTCAGGGTGTTGTCGTCGCCATGGTGACGCCGTCCGGCTGTTGTCGTCACCACGCGTTGTACTCCGTCCCACACCGTCCGGGATTTGTCGTCACCATGGTGACACCGTCCGGGTGTTGTCGTCGCCATGGTGACGCCGTCCGGGTGTTGTCGTCACCGCGCGTTGTACCCTGTCACACGCCGTCCGGGTGATGTCGACTCCGCGTTAACGCCGTCCGGGTGTTGTCGTCACCATGGTGACACCGTCCGGGTGTTGTCGTCGCCATGGTGACGCCGTCAGGGTGTTGACGTCACCGCACGTTGTACCCCATCCCACGCCGTCCGCGTGTTGTCGTCACCATGGTGACGTCGTCCGGGTGTTGTCGTCACCGCGGTGACGCCGTCCGGCTGTTGTCGTCACTGCGCGTTGTACTCCGTCCCACGCCGTCCGGGTGTTGTCGTCGCCGCGGTGACGCCGTCGGGGTGTTGTCGTCACCATGGTGACACCGTCCGGGTGTTGTCATCGCCATGGTGACGCCGTCAGGGTGTTGTCGTCACCACGCGTTGTACTCCGTCCCACGCCGTCCGGGAGTTGTCGTCGCCATGGGGACGCCGTCCGGCTGTTGTCGTCACCGCGCGTTGTACTCCGTCCCACACTGTCCGGGAGTTGTCGTCACCATGGTGACACCATCCGGGTGTTGTCGTCGCCATGGTGACGCCGTCCGGGTGTTGTCGTCACCGCGCGTTGTACCCTGTCACACGCCGTCCGGGTGATGTCGACACCGCGGTGACGCCGTCCGGGTGTTGTCGTCACCGCGGTGACGCCGTCCGACTGTTGTCGTCACCATGGTGACGCCGTCCGCGGGGGTTGTCGTCGCCATGGTGACGCCGTCAGGGTGTTGACGTCACCGCACGTTGTACCCCGTTCCACGCCGTCCGGGTGTTGTCGTCACCATGGTTACGTCGTCCGGGTGTTGTCGTCACCGTGGTGACGCCGTCCGGCTGTTGTCGTCACCGCGCGTTATACTCCGTCCCACGCCGTCCGGGAGTTGTCGTCACCATGGTGACACCGTCCGGGTGTTGTCGTCGCCATGGTGATGCCGTCCGGGTGTTGTTGTCACCATGGTGACGTCGTCCGGGTGTTGTCATCACCGTGGTGATGCCGTCCGGCTGTTGTCGTCACCGCGCGTTGTACTCCGTCCCACGCCGTCCGGGAGTTGTCGTCGCCATGGTGACGCCGTCCGGGTGTTGTCGTCACCGCGTGTTGTACCCCGTCCCACGGCGTCCGGGAGTTGTCGTCGCCATGGTGACGCCGTCCGGGTGTTGTCGTCACCATGGTGACACCGTCCGGGTGTTGTCGTCGCCATGGTGATGTCGTCCGGGTGTTCTCGTCGCCATGGTGACGCCGTCCGGCTGTTGTCGTCACCGCGCGTTGTACTCTGTCCCACACCGTCCGGGAGTTGTCGTCGCCATGGTGACAACGTCCGGGTATTGTCGTCGCCATGGTGACGCCGTCCGGGTGTTGACGTCACCGCGCGTTGTACCCTGTCCCACGCCGTCCGGGTGATGTCGACACCGCGGTGACGCCGTCCGGGTGTTTTCGTCGCCATGGTGACGCCGTCCGGGTGTTGTCGTCGCCGCGTTGACGCCGTCCGAGTGTTGTCGTGGCCATGGTGACGCCGTCCGGGTGTTGTCGTCACCGCGTGCTGTACCCCGTCCCACGGCGTCCGGGTGTTGTCGTCACTGCGGTGACGCCGTCCGGGTGTTGTCGTCACCATTGTGACGCCGTCCGGGTGTTGTCGTTGCCATGGTGACGCCGTCAGGGTGTTGACGTCACCGCACGTTGTACCCCGTTCCACGCCGTCCGGGTGTTGTCGTCACCATGGTGACGTCGTCCGGGTGTTATCCTCACCGTGGTGATGCCATCCGGCTGTTGTCGTCACAGCGCGTTGTACTCCGTCCCACGCTGTCCGGGAGTTGTCGTCGCCATGGTGATGCCTTCCGGGTGTTGTCGTCACCATGGTTGCACCGTCCGGGTGTTGTCGTCGCCATGGTGACACCGTCCGGGTGTTTTCGTCACCGTGCGTTGTACCCCATCCCACGCCGTCTGGGTGTTGTCGTCACCATGGTGATGCCGTCCGGGTGTTGTCATCACCGTGGTGATGCCGTCCGGCTGTTGTTGTCACCGCGCGTTGTACTTCGTCGCTCAACGTCCGGGAGCTGTCGTCGCCATGGGGACGCCGTCAGGGTGTTGTCGTCGCCATGGTGACGCCGTCCGGCTGTTGTCGTCACCGCGCGTTGTACTCCGTCCCACGCCGTCCGGGAGTTGTCGTCACCATGGTGACACCGTCCGGGTGTTGTCGTCGCCATGGTGATGCCGTCCGGGTGTTGTCGTCACCATGGTGACACCGTCCGGGTGTTGTCGTCGCCATGGTGACGCCGTCAGGGTGTTGTCGTCACCACGCGTTGTACTCCGTCCCACGCCGTCCGGGAGTTGTCGTCGCCATGGGGACGCCGTCCGGCTGTTGTCGTCACCGCGCTTTGTACTCCGTCCCACACTGTCCGGGAGTTGTCGTCACCATGGTGACACCATCCGGGTGTTGTCGTCGCCATGGTGACGCCGTCCGGGTGTTGTCGTCACCGCGCGTTGTACCCTGTCACACGCCGTCCGGGTGATGTCGACACCGCGGTGACGCCGTCCGGGTGTTGTCGTCACCGCGGTTACGCCGTCCGACTGTTGTCGTCACCATGGTGACGCCGTCCGCGGGGATTGTCGTCGCCATGGTGACGCCGTCAGGGTGTTGACGTCACCGCACGTTGTACCCCGTTCCACGCCGTCCGGGTGTTGTCGTCACCATGGTTACGTCGTCCGGGTGTTGTCGTCACCGTGGTGACGCCGTCCGGCTGTTGTCGTCACCGCGCGTTATACTCCGTCCCACGCCGTCCGGGAGTTGTCGTCACCATGGTGACACCGTCCGGGTGTTGTCGTCGCCATGGTGATGCCGTCCGGGTGTTGTTGTCACCATGGTGACGTCGTCCGGGTGTTGTCATCACCGTGGTGATGCCGTCCGGCTGTTGTCGTCACCGCGCGTTGTACTCCGTCCCACGCCGTCCGGGAGTTGTCGTCGCCATGGGGACGCCGTCAGGGTGTTGTCGTCGCCATGGTGACGCCGTCCGGCTGTTGTCGTCACCGCGCGTTGTACTCCGTCCCACACCGTCCGGGAGTTGTCGTCACCATGGTGACGCCGTCCGGGTGTTGTCGTCACCGCGTGTTGTAACCCGTCCCACGCCGTCCTGGTGTTGTCGTCACCGCGGTGACGCCATCCGGGTGTTGTCGTCGCCATGGTAACGCCGTCCGGGTGTTGTCGTCACCGCGCGTTGTAACCCGTCCCACGCCGTCCTGGTGTTGTCGTCACCGCGGTGACGCCGTCCGGGTGTTGTCGTCACCATGGTGACACCGTCCGGGTGTTGTCGTCGCCATGGTGACGCCGTCAGGGTGTTGTCGTCACCGCGCGTTGTACTCCATCCCACGCCGTCCGGGTGTTGTCGTTGCCGCGGTGACGCCATCCGGGTGTTGTCATCGCCATGGTAACGCCGTCCGGGTGTTGTCGTCACCGCGCGTTGTAACCCGTCCCACGCCGTCCTGGTGTTGTCGTCACCGCGGTGACGCCGTCCGGGTGTTGTCGTCACCATGGTGACACCGTCCGGGTGTTGTCGTCGCCATGGTGACGCCGTCAGGGTGTTGTCGTCACCGCGCGTTGTACTCCATCCCACGCCGTCCGGGTGTTGTCGTTGCCGCGGTGACGCCATCCGGGTGTTGTCGTCGCCATGGTAACGCCGTCCGGGTGTTGTCGTCACCGCGCGTTGTAACCCGTCCCACGCCGTCCTGGTGTTGTCGTCACCGCGGTGACGCCGTCCGGGTGTTGTCGTCACCATGGTGACACCGTCCGGGTGTTGTCGTCGCCATGGCGACGCCGTCAGGGTGTTGTCGTCACCACGCGTTATACTCCATCCCACGCCGTCCGGGTGTTGTCGTTGCCGCGGTGACGCCATCCGGGTGTTGTCGTCGCCATGGTAACGCCGTCCGGGTGTTGTCGTCACCGCGCGTTGTAACCCGTCCCACGCCGTCCTGGTGTTGTCGTCACCGCGGTGACGCCGTCCGGGTGTTGTCGTCACCATGGTGACACCGTCCGGGTGTTGTCGTCGCCATGGTGACGCCGTCAGGGTGTTGTCGTCACCGCGCGTTGTACTCCATCCCACGCCGTCCGGGTGTTGTCGTTGCCGCGGTGACGCCATCCGGGTGTTGTCGTCGCCATGGTAACGCCGTCCGGGTGTTGTCGTCACCGCGCGTTGTAACCCGTCCCACGCCGTCCTGGTGTTGTCGTCACCGCGGTGACGCCGTCCGGGTGTTGTCGTCACCATGGTGACACCGTCCGGGTGTTGTCGTCGCCATGGTGACGCCGTCAGGGTGTTGTCGTCACCGCGCGTTGTACTCCATCCCACGCCGTCCGGGTGTTGTCGTCGCCGCGGTGACGCCATCCGGGTGTTGTCGTCGCCATGGTAACACCGTCCGGGTGTTGTCGTCACCGCGCGTTGTAACCCGTCCCACGCCGTCCTGGTGTTGTCGTCACCGCGGTGACGCCGTCCGGGTGTTGTCGTCACCATGGTGACACCGTCCGGGTGTTGTCGTCGCCATGGTGACGCCGTCAGGGTGTTGTCGTCACCGCGCGTTGTACTCCATCCCACGCCGTCCGGGTGTTGTCGTCGCCGCGGTGACGCCATCCGGGTGTTGTCGTCGCCATGGTAACGCCGTCCGGGTGTTGTCGTCACCGCGCGTTGTAACCCGTCCCACGCCGTCCTGGTGTTGTCGTCACCGCGGTGACGCCGTCCGGGTGTTGTCGTCACCATGGTGACACCGTCCGGGTGTTGTCGTCGCCATGGTGACGCCGTCAGGGTGTTGTCGTCACCGCGCGTTGTACTCCATCCCACGCCGTCCGGGTGTTGTCGTTGCCGCGGTGACGCCATCCGGGTGTTGTCGTCGCCATGGTAACGCCGTCCGGGTGTTGTCGTCACCGCGCGTTGTAACCAGTCCCACGCCGTCCTGGTGTTGTCGTCACCGCGGTGACGCCGTCCGGGTGTTGTCGTCACCATGGTGACACCGTCCGGGTGTTGTCGTCGCCATGGCGACGCCGTCAGGGTGTTGTCGTCACCGCGCGTTATACTCCATCCCACGCCGTCCGGGTGTTGTCGTTGCCGCGGTGACGCCATCCGGGTGTTGTCGTCGCCATGGTAACGCCGTCCGGGTGTTGTCGTCACCGCGCGTTGTAACCCGTCCCACGCCGTCCTGGTGTTGTCGTCACCGCGGTGACGCCGTCCGGGTGTTGTCATCACCATGGTGACACCGTCCGGGTGTTGTCGTCGCCATGGTGACGCCGTCAGGGTGTTGTCGTCACCATGGTGACACCGTCCGGGTGTTGTCGTCGCCATGGTGACGCCGTCCGAGTGTTTTCGTCACCGCGCGTTGTACCCTATCCCACGCCGTCCGGGTGTTGTCGTCACCATGGTGATGCCGTCTGGGTGTTGTCGTCACCATGGTGACGCCGTCAGGGTGTTGTCGTCGCCATGGTGACGCCGTCCGGCTGTTGTCGTCACCGCGCGTTGTACTCCGTCCCACGCCGTCCGGGAGTTGTCGTCGCCATGGTGACGCCGTCCGGGTGTTGTCGTCGCCATGGTAACGCCGTCCGGGTGTTGTCGTCACCGCGCGTTCTAACCCGTCCCACGCCGTCCTGGTGTTGTCGTCACCGCGGTGACGCCGTCCGGGTGTTGTCGTCACCATGGTGACACCGTCCGGGTGTTGTCGTCACCATGGTGACGCCGTCAGGGTGTTGTCGTCACCGCGCGTTGTACTCCGTCCCACGCCGTCCGGGAGTTGTCGTCGCCATGGTGACTCCTTCCGGGTGTTGTCGTCGCCATGGTGACGCCGTCCGAGTGTTTTCGTCGCCATGGTGACACCGTCCGGTTGTTGTCGTCGCCATGGTGACGCCGTCAGGGTGTTGACGTCACCGCACGTTGTACCCTGTCACACGCCGTCCGGGTGATGTCGACACCGCGGTGACATCGTCCGGGTGTTGTCGTCACCGCGCGTTGTACCCCGTTCCACGCCGTCCGGGTGTTGTCGTCACCATGGTGACACCGTCCGGGTGTTGTCATCACCGTGGTGATGCCGTCCGGCTATTGTTGTCACCGCGCGTTGTACTCCGTCCCACGCCGTCCGGGAGTTGTCGTCGCCATGGTGACGCCTTCCGGGTGTTGTCGTCACCATGGTGACGCCTTCCGGGTGTTGTCGTCGCCATGGTGACGATGTGCGAGTGTTTTCGTCGCCGCGTGTTGTACCCCATCCCACGCCGTCCGGGTGTTGTCGTCACCATGGTGATGCCGTCTGGGTGTTGTCGTCACCATGGTGACGTCGTCCGGCTGTTGTCGTCACCGCGCGTTATACTCCATCCCACACCATCCGGGAGTTGTCGTCACCATGGTGACACCGTCCGGGTGTTGAAGTCGCCATGGTGACGCCATCCGGGTGTTGTCGTCACCGCGCGTTGTACCCTGTCCCACGCCGTCCGGGTGATGTCGACTCCGCGGTGACGCCGTCCGGGTGTTGTCGTCACCATGGTGACACCGTCCGGGTGTTGTCGTCGCCATGGTGACGCCGTCAGGGTGTTGACGTCACCGCACGTTGTACCCCGTTCCACGCCTTCAGGGTGTTGTCGTCGCCATGGTGACGCCGTCCGGCTGTTGTCGTCACCGCGCGTTGTACTCCGTCCCACACCGTCCGGGAGTTGTCGTCGCCATGGGGACGCCGTCAGGGTGTTGTCGTCGCCATGGTGACGCCGTCTGGGTGTTGTCGTCACCGCGCGTTGTACCCTGTCACACGCCGTCCGGGTGATGTCGACACCGCGGTGACGCCGTCCGGGTGTTGTCGTCAACATGGTGACACCGTCCGGGTGTTGTCGTCACCATGGTGACGCCGTCCGGGTGTTGTCGTCGCCATGGTGACGCCGTCAGGGTGTTGTCGTCACCGCGCGTTGTACTCCATCCTACGCCGTCCGGGTGTTGTCGTCGCCGCGTTGACGCCGTCCGGGTGTTGTCGTGGCCATGGTGACGCCGTCCGGGTGTTGTCGTCACCGCGTGTTGTACCCCGTCCCACGGCGTCTGGGTGTTGTCGTCGCCATGGTGATGCCGTCCGGGTGTTGTCGTCACCATGGTGACACCGTCCGGGTGTTGTCGTCACCACGCGTTGTACCCCGTTCCACGCCGTCCGGGTGTTGTCGTCACCATGGTGACGTCGTCCGGGTGTTGTCATCACCGTGGTGATGCCGTCCGGCTTTTGTTGTCACCGCGCGTTGTACTTCGTCCCACAACGTCCGGGAGTTGTCGTCGCCATGGGGACGCCGTCAGGGTGTTGTCGTCGCCATGGTGACGCCGTCCGGCTGTTGTCGTCACCGCGCGTTGTACTCTGTCCCACGCCGTCCGGGAGTTGTCGTCACCATGGTGACACCGTCCGGGTGTTGTCGTTGCCATGGTGATGCCGTCCGGGTGTTGTCGTCACCATGGTGACACCGTCCGGGGGTTGTCGTCACCGCGCGTTGTACCCCGTTCCACGCCGTCCGGGTGTTGACGTCACCATGGTGACGTCGTCCGGGTGTTGTCATCACCGTGGTGATGCCGTCCGGCTATTGTTGTCACCGCGCGTTGTACTCCGTCCCACACCGTCCTGGAGTTGTCGTCGCCATGGGGACGCCGTCAGGGTGTTGTCGTCGCCATGGTGACGCCATCCGGCTGTTGTCGTCACCGCGCGTTGTACTCCGTCCCACACCGTCCGGGAGTTGTCGTCACCATGGTGACACCGTCCGGGAGTTGTCGTCGCAATGGGGACGCCGTCAGGGTGTTGTCGTCGCCATGGTGACGCCATCCGGCTGTTGTCGTCACCGCGCGTTGTACTCCGTCCCACACCGTCCGGGAGTTGTCGTCACCATGGTGACACCGTCCGGGTGTTGAAGTCGCCATGGTGACGCCATCCGGGTGTTGTCGTCACCGCGCGTTGTACCCTGTCCCACGCCGTCCGGGTGATGTCGACTCCGCGGTGACGCCGTCCGGGTGTTGTCGTCACCATGGTGACACCGTCCGGGTGTTGTCGTCGCCATGGTGACGCCGTCAGGGTGTTGACGTCACCGCACGTTGTACCCCGTTCCACGCCGTCAGGGTGTTGTCGTCGCCATGGTGACGCCGTCCGGCTGTTGTCGTCACCGCGCGTTGTACTCCGTCCCACACCGTCCGGGATTTGTCGTCACCATGGTGACACCGTCCGGGTGTTGTCGTCGCCATGGTGACGCCGTCCGGGTGTTGTCGTCACCGCGCGTTGTACCCTGTCACACGCCGTCCGGGTGATGTCGACTCCGCGTTGACGCCGTCCGGGTGTTGTCGTCACCATGGTGACACCGTCCGGGTGTTGTCGTCGCCATGGTGACGCCGTCAGGGTGTTGACGTCACCGCACGTTGTACCCCGTTCCACGCCGTCCGCGTGTTGTCGTCACCATGGTGACGTCGTCCGGGTGTTGTCGTCACCGCGGTGACGCCGTCCGGCTGTTGTCGTCACTGCGCGTTGTACTCCGTCCCACGCCGTCCGGGTGTTGTCGTCGCCGCGGTGACGCCGTCGGGGTGTTGTCGTCACCATGGTGACACCGTCCGGGTGTTGTCATTGCCATGGTGACGCCGTCAGGGTGTTGTCGTCACCACGCGTTGTACTCCGTCCCACGCCGTCCGGGAGTTGTCGTCGCCATGGGACGCCGTCCGGCTGTTGTCGTCACCGGCGCGTTGTACTCCGTCCCACACTGTCCGGGAGTTGTCGTCACCATGGTGACACCATCCGGGTGTTGTCGTCGCCATGGTGACGCCGTCCGGGTGTTGTCGTCACCGCGCGTTGTACCCTGTCACACGCCGTCCGGGTGATGTCGACACCGCGGTGACGCCGTCCGGGTGTTGTCGTCACCCGCGGTGACGCCGTCCGACTGTTGTCGTCCCATGGTGACGCCGTCCGCGGGGGTTGTCGTCGCCATGGTGACGCCGTCAGGGTGTTGACGTCACCGCACGTTGTACCCCGTTCCACGCCGTCCGGGTGTTGTCGTCACCATGGTTACGTCGTCCGGGTGTTGTCGTCACCGTGGTGACGCCGTCCGGCTGTTGTCGTCACCGCGCGTTATACTCCGTCCCACGCCGTCCGGGAGTTGTCGTCACCATGGTGACACCGTCCGGGTGTTGTCGTCGCCATGGTGATGCCGTCCGGGTGTTGTTGTCACCATGGTGACGTCGTCCGGGTGTTGTCATCACCGTGGTGATGCCGTCCGGCTGTTGTCGTCACCGCGCGTTGTACTCCGTCCCACGCCGTCCGGGAGTTGTCGTCGCCATGGGGACGCCGTCAGGGTGTTGTCGTCGCCATGGTGACGCCGTCCGGCTGTTGTCGTCACCGCGCGTTGTACTCCGTCCCACACCGTCCGGGAGTTGTCGTCACCATGGTGACGCCGTCCGGGTGTTGTCGTCACCGCGTGTTGTACCCCGTCCCACGGCGTCCGGGAGTTGTCGTCGCCATGGTGACGCCGTCCGGGTGTTGTCGTCACCATGGTGACACCGTCCGGGTGTTGTCGTCGCCATGGTGATGTCGTCCGGGTGTTGTCGTCGCCATGGTGACGCCGTCCGGCTGTTGTCGTCACCGCGCGTTGTACTCTGTCCCACACCGTCCGGGAGTTGTCGTCGCCATGGTGACAACGTCCGGGTATTGTCGTCGCCATGGTGACGCCGTCCGGGTGTTGACGTCACCGCGCGTTGTACCCTGTCCCACGCCGTCCGGGTGATGTCGACACCGCGGTGACGCCGTCCGGGTGTTTTCGTCGCCATGGTGACGCCGTCCGGGTGTTGTCGTCGCCGCGTTGACGCCGTCCGAGTGTTGTCGTGGCCATGGTGACGCCGTCCGGGTGTTGTCGTCACCGCGTGCTGTACCCCGTCCCACGGCGTCCGGGTGTTGTCGTCACTGCGGTGACGCCGTCCGGGTGTTGTCGTCACCATTGTGACGCCGTCCGGGTGTTGTCGTTGCCATGGTGACGCCGTCAGGGTGTTGACGTCACCGCACGTTGTACCCCGTTCCACGCCGTCCGGGTGTTGTCGTCACCATGGTGACGTCGTCCGGGTGTTATCCTCACCGTGGTGATGCCATCCGGCTGTTGTCGTCACAGCGCGTTGTACTCCGTCCCACGCTGTCCGGGAGTTGTCGTCGCCATGGTGATGCCTTCCGGGTGTTGTCGTCACCATGGTTGCACCGTCCGGGTGTTGTCGTCGCCATGGTGACACCGTCCGGGTGTTTTCGTCACCGTGCGTTGTACCCCATCCCACGCCATCTGGGTGTTGTCGTCACCATGGTGATGCCGTCCGGGTGTTGTCATCACCGTGGTGATGCCGTCCGGCTGTTGTTGTCACCGCGCGTTGTACTTCGTCGCTCAACGTCCGGGAGCTGTCGTCGCCATGGGGACGCCGTCAGGGTGTTGTCGTCGCCATGGTGACGCCGTCCGGCTGTTGTCGTCACCGCGCGTTGTACTCCGTCCCACGCCGTCCGGGAGTTGTCGTCACCATGGTGACACCGTCCGGGTGTTGTCGTCGCCATGGTGATGCCGTCCGGGTGTTGTCGTCACCATGGTGACACCGTCCGGGTGTTGTCGTCGCCATGGTGACGCCGTCAGGGTGTTGTCGTCACCACGCGTTGTACTCCGTCCCACGCCGTCCGGGAGTTGTCGTCGCCATGGGGACGCCGTCCGGCTGTTGTCGTCACCGCGCTTTGTACTCCGTCCCACACTGTCCGGGAGTTGTCGTCACCATGGTGACACCATCCGGGTGTTGTCGTCGCCATGGTGACGCCGTCCGGGTGTTGTCGTCACCGCGCGTTGTACCCTGTCACACGCCGTCCGGGTGATGTCGACACCGCGGTGACGCCGTCCGGGTGTTGTCGTCACCGCGGTTACGCCGTCCGACTGTTGTCGTCACCATGGTGACGCCGTCCGCGGGGGTTGTCGTCGCCATGGTGACGCCGTCAGGGTGTTGACGTCACCGCACGTTGTACCCCGTTCCACGCCGTCCGGGTGTTGTCGTCACCATGGTTACGTCGTCCGGGTGTTGTCGTCACCGTGGTGACGCCGTCCGGCTGTTGTCGTCACCGCGCGTTATACTCCGTCCCACGCCGTCCGGGAGTTGTCGTCACCATGGTGACACCGTCCGGGTGTTGTCGTCGCCATGGTGATGCCGTCCGGGTGTTGTTGTCACCATGGTGACGTCGTCCGGGTGTTGTCATCACCGTGGTGATGCCGTCCGGCTGTTGTCGTCACCGCGCGTTGTACTCCGTCCCACGCCGTCCGGGAGTTGTCGTCGCCATGGGGACGCCGTCAGGGTGTTGTCGTCGCCATGGTGACGCCGTCCGGCTGTTGTCGTCACCGCGCGTTGTACTCCGTCCCACACCGTCCGGGAGTTGTCGTCACCATGGTGACGCCGTCCGGGTGTTGTCGTCACCGCGTGTTGTAACCCGTCCCACGCCGTCCTGGTGTTGTCGTCACCGCGGTGACGCCATCCGGGTGTTGTCGTCGCCATGGTAACGCCGTCCGGGTGTTGTCGTCACCGCGCGTTGTAACCCGTCCCACGCCGTCCTGGTGTTGTCGTCACCGCGGTGACGCCGTCCGGGTGTTGTCGTCACCATGGTGACACCGTCCGGGTGTTGTCGTCGCCATGGTGACGCCGTCAGGGTGTTGTCGTCACCGCGCGTTGTACTCCATCCCACGCCGTCCGGGTGTTGTCGTTGCCGCGGTGACGCCATCCGGGTGTTGTCGTCGCCATGGTAACGCCGTCCGGGTGTTGTCGTCACCGCGCGTTGTAACCCGTCCCACGCCGTCCTGGTGTTGTCGTCACCGCGGTGACGCCGTCCGGGTGTTGTCGTCACCATGGTGACACCGTCCGGGTGTTGTCGTCGCCATGGTGACGCCGTCAGGGTGTTGTCGTCACCGCGCGTTGTACTCCATCCCACGCCGTCCGGGTGTTGTCGTTGCCGCGGTGACGCCATCCGGGTGTTGTCGTCGCCATGGTAACGCCGTCCGGGTGTTGTCGTCACCGCGCGTTGTAACCCGTCCCACGCCATCCTGGTGTTGTCGTCACCGCGGTGACGCCGTCCGGGTGTTGTCGTCACCATGGTGACACCGTCCGGGTGTTGTCGTCGCCATGGCGACGCCGTCAGGGTGTTGTCGTCACCACGCGTTATACTCCATCCCACGCCGTCCGGGTGTTGTCGTTGCCGCGGTGACGCCATCCGGGTGTTGTCGTCGCCATGGTAACGCCGTCCGGGTGTTGTCGTCACCGCGCGTTGTAACCCGTCCCACGCCGTCCTGGTGTTGTCGTCACCGCGGTGACGCCGTCCGGGTGTTGTCGTCACCATGGTGACACCGTCCGGGTGTTGTCGTCGCCATGGTGACGCCGTCAGGGTGTTGTCGTCACCGCGCGTTGTACTCCATCCCACGCCGTCCGGGTGTTGTCGTTGCCGCGGTGACGCCATCCGGGTGTTGTCGTCGCCATGGTAACGCCGTCCGGGTGTTGTCGTCACCGCGCGTTGTAACCCGTCCCACGCCGTCCTGGTGTTGTCGTCACCGCGGTGACGCCGTCCGGGTGTTGTCGTCACCATGGTGACACCGTCCGGGTGTTGTCGTCGCCATGGTGACGCCGTCAGGGTGTTGTCGTCACCGCGCGTTGTACTCCATCCCACGCCGTCCGGGTGTTGTCGTTGCCGCGGTGACGCCATCCGGGTGTTGTCGTCGCCATGGTAACGCCGTCCGGGTGTTGTCGTCACCGCGCGTTGTAACCCGTCCCACGCCGTCCTGGTGTTGTCGTCACCGCGGTGACGCCGTCCGGGTGTTGTCGTCACCATGGTGACACCGTCCGGGTGTTGTCGTCGCCATGGTGACGCCGTCAGGGTGTTGTCGTCACCGCGCGTTGTACTCCATCCCACGCCGTCCGGGTGTTGTCGTCACCGCGCGTTGTAACCCGTCCCACGCCGTCCTGGTGTTGTCGTCACCGCGGTGACGCCGTCCGGGTGTTGTCGTCACCATGGTGACACCGTCCGGGTGTTGTCGTCGCCATGGTGACGCCGTCAGGGTGTTGTCGTCACCGCGCGTTGTACTCCATCCCACGCCGTCCGGGTGTTGTCGTTGCCGCGGTGACGCCATCCGGGTGTTGTCGTCGCCATGGTAACGCCGTCCGGGTGTTGTCGTCACCGCGCGTTGTAACCCGTCCCACGCCGTCCTGGTGTTGTCGTCACCGCGGTGACGCCGTCCGGGTGTTGTCGTCACCATGGTGACACCGTCCGGGTGTTGTCGTCGCCATGGCGACGCCGTCAGGGTGTTGTCGTCACCGCGCGTTGTACTCCATCCCACGCCGTCCGGGTGTTGTCGTCGCCGCGGTGACGCCATCCGGGTGTTGTCATCGCCATGGTAACACCGTCCGGGTGTTGTCGTCACCGCGCGTTGTAACCCGTCCCACGCCGTCCTGGTGTTGTCGTCACCGCGGTGACGCCGTCCGGGTGTTGTCGTCACCATGGTGACACCGTCCGGGTGTTGTCGTCGCCATGGTGACGCCGTCAGGGTGTTGTCGTCACCGCGCGTTGTACTCCATCCCACGCCGTCCGGGTGTTGTCGTCGCCGCGGTGACGCCATCCGGGTGTTGTCGTCGCCATGGTAACGCCGTCCGGGTGTTGTCGTCACCGCGCGTTGTAACCCGTCCCACGCCGTCCTGGTGTTGTCGTCACCGCGGTGACGCCGTCCGGGTGTTGTCGTCACCATGGTGACACCGTCCGGGTGTTGTCGTCGCCATGGTGACGCCGTCAGGGTGTTGTCGTCACCGCGCGTTGTACTCCATCCCACGCCGTCCGGGTGTTGTCGTTGCCGCGGTGACGCCATCCGGGTGTTGTCGTCGCCATGGTAACGCCGTCCGGGTGTTGTCGTCACCGCGCGTTGTAACCAGTCCCACGCCGTCCTGGTGTTGTCGTCACCGCGGTGACGCCGTCCGGGTGTTGTCGTCACCATGGTGACACCGTCCGGGTGTTGTCGTCGCCATGGCGACGCCGTCAGGGTGTTGTCGTCACCGCGCGTTATACTCCATCCCACGCCGTCCGGGTGTTGTCGTTGCCGCGGTGACGCCATCCGGGTGTTGTCGTCGCCATGGTAACGCCGTCCGGGTGTTGTCGTCACCGCGCGTTGTAACCCGTCCCACGCCGTCCTGGTGTTGTCGTCACCGCGGTGACGCCGTCCGGGTGTTGTCATCACCATGGTGACACCGTCCGGGTGTTGTCGTCGCCATGGTGACGCCGTCAGGGTGTTGTCGTCACCGCGCGTTGTACTCCATCCCACGCCGTCCGGGTGTTGTCGTTGCCGCGGTGACGCCATCCGGGTGTTGTCGTCGCCATGGTAACGCCGTCCGGGTGTTGTCGTCACCGCGCGTTGTAACCCGTCCCACGCCGTCCTGGTGTTGTCGTCACCGCGGTGACGCCGTCCGGGTGTTGTCGTCACCATGGTGACACCGTCCGGGTGTTGTCGTCGCCATGGTGACGCCGTCAGGGTGTTGTCGTCACCGCGCGTTGTACTCCATCCCACGCCGTCCGGGTGTTGTCGTTGCCGCGGTGACGCCATCCGGGTGTTGTCGTCGCCATGGTAACGCCGTCCGGGTGTTGTCGTCACCGCGCGTTGTAACCCGTCCCACGCCGTCCTGGTGTTGTCGTCACCGCGGTGACGCCGTCCGGGTGTTGTCGTCACCATGGTGACACCGTCCGGGTGTTGTCGTCGCCATGGTGATGCCGTCAGGGTGTTGTCGTCACCGCGCGTTGTACTCCATCCCACGCCGTCCGGGTGTTGTCGTCACCGCGCGTTGTAACCCGTCCCACGCCGTCCTGGTGTTGTCGTCACCGCGGTGACGCCGTCCGGGTGTTGTCGTCACCATGGTGACACCGTCCGGGTGTTGTCGTCGCCATGGTGACGCCGTCAGGGTGTTGTCGTCACCGCGCGTTGTACTCCATCCCACGCCGTCCGGGTGTTGTCGTTGCCGCGGTGACGCCATCCGGGTGTTGTCGTCGCCATGGTAACGCCGTCCGGGTGTTGTCGTCACCGCGCGTTGTAACCCGTCCCACGCCGTCCTGGTGTTGTCGTCACCGCGGTGACGCCGTCCGGGTGTTGTCGTCACCATGGTGACACCGTCCGGGTGTTGTCGTCGCCATGGCGACGCCGTCAGGGTGTTGTCGTCACCGCGCGTTGTACTCCATCCCACGCCGTCCGGGTGTTGTCGTTGCCGCGGTGACGCCATCCGGGTGTTGTCGTCGCCATGGTAACGCCGTCCGGGTGTTGTCGTCACCGCGCGTTGTAACCCGTCCCACGCCGTCCTGGTGTTGTCGTCACTGCGGTGACGCCGTCCGGGTGTTGTCGTCACCATGGTGACACCGTCCGGGTGTTGTCGTCGCCATGGTGACGCCGTCAGGGTGTTGTCGTCACCGCGCGTTGTACTCCATCCCACGCCGTCCGGGTGTTGTCGTTGCCGCGGTGACGCCATCCGGGTGTTGTCGTCGCCATGGTAACGCCGTCCGGGTGTTGTCGTCACCGCGCGTTGTAACCCGTCCCACGCCGTCCTGGTGTTGTCATCACCGCGGTGACGCCGTCCGGGTGTTGTCGTCACCATGGTGACACCGTCCGGGTGTTGTCGTCGCCATGGTGACGCCGTCAGGGTGTTGTCGTCACCGCGCGTTGTACTCCATCCCACGCCGTCCGGGTGTTGTCGTCGCCGCGGTGACGCCATCCGGGTGTTGTCGTCGCCATGGTAACGCCGTCCGGGTGTTGTCGTCACCGCGCGTTGTAACCCGTCCCACGCCGTCCTGGTGTTGTCGTCACCGCGGTGACGCCGTCCGGGTGTTGTCGTCACCATGGTGACACCGTCCGGGTGTTGTCGTCGCCATGGTGACGCCGTCAGGGTGTTGTCGTCACCGCGCGTTGTACTCCATCCCACGCCGTCCGGGTGTTGTCGTTGCCGCGGTGACGCCATCCGGGTGTTGTCGTCGCCATGGTAACGCCGTCCGGGTGTTGTCGTCACCGCGCGTTGTAACCCGTCCCACGCCGTCCTGGTGTTGTCGTCACCGCGGTGACGCCGTCCGGGTGTTGTCGTCACCATGGTGACACCGTCCGGGTGTTGTCGTCGCCATGGTGACGCCGTCAGGGTGTTGTCGTCACCGCGCGTTGTACTCCATCCCACGCCGTCCGGGTGTTGTCGTTGCCGCGGTGACGCCATCCGGGTGTTGTCGTCGCCATGGTAACGCCGTCCGGGTGTTGTCGTCACCGCGCGTTGTAACCCGTCCCACGCCGTCCTGGTGTTGTCGTCACCGCGGTGACGCCGTCCGGGTGTTGTCGTCACCATGGTGACACCGTCCGGGTGTTGTCGTCGCCATGGTGACGCCGTCAGGGTGTTGTCGTCACCGCGCGTTGTACTCCATCCCACGCCGTCCGGGTGTTGTCGTTGCCGCGGTGACGCCATCCGGGTGTTGTCGTCGCCATGGTAACGCCGTCCGGGTGTTGTCGTCACCGCGCGTTGTAACCCGTCCCACGCCGTCCTGGTGTTGTCGTCACCGCGGTGACGCCGTCCGGGTGTTGTCGTCACCATGGTGACACCGTCCGGGTGTTGTCGTCGCCATGGCGACGCCGTCAGGGTGTTGTCGTCACCGCGCGTTATACTCCATCCCACGCCGTCCGGGTGTTGTCGTTGCCGCGGTGACGCCATCCGGGTGTTGTCGTCGCCATGGTAACGCCGTCCGGGTGTTGTCATCGCCATGGTGACGCCGTCAGGGTGTTGTCGTCACCGCGCGTTGTACTCCATCCCACGCCGTCCGGGTGTTGTCGTTGCCGCGGTGACGCCATCCGGGGGTTGTCGTCGCCATGGTAACGCCGTCCGGGTGTTGTCGTCACCGCGCGTTGTAACCCGTCCCACGCCGTCCTGGTGTTGTCGTCACCGCGGTGACGCCGTCCGGGTGTTGTCGTCACCATGGTGACACCGTCCGGGTGTTGTCGTCGCCATGGTGACGCCGTCAGGGTGTTGTCGTCACCGCGCGTTGTACTCCATCCCACGCCGTCCGGGTGTTGTCGTTGCCGCGGTGACGCCATCCGGGTGTTGTCGTCGCCATGGTAACGCCGTCCGGGTGTTGTCGTCACCGCGCGTTGTAACCCGTCCCACGCCGTCCTGGTGTTGTCGTCACCGCGGTGACGCCGTCCGGGTGTTGTCGTCACCATGGTGACACCGTCCGGGTGTTGTCGTCGCCATGGCGACGCCGTCCGGGTGTTGTCGTCACCATGGTGACACCGTCCGGGTGTTGTCGTCGCCATGGTGACGCCGTCAGGGTGTTGTCGTCACCGCGCGTTGTACTCCATCCCACGCCGTCCGGGTGTTGTCGTCACCGCGCGTTGTAACCCGTCCCACGCCGTCCTGGTGTTGTCGTCACCGCGGTGACGCCGTCCGGGTGTTGTCGTCACCATGGTGACACCGTCCGGGTGTTGTCGTCGCCATGGTGACGCCGTCAGGGTGTTGTCGTCACCGCGCGTTGTACTCCATCCCACGCCGTCCGGGTGTTGTCGTTGCCGCGGTGACGCCATCCGGGTGTTGTCGTCGCCATGGTAACGCCGTCCGGGTGTTGTCGTCACCGCGCGTTGTAACCAGTCCCACGCCGTCCTGGTGTTGTCGTCACCGCGGTGACGCCGTCCGGGTGTTGTCGTCACCATGGTGACACCGTCCCGGTGTTGTCGTCGCCATGGCGACGCCGTCCGGGTGTTGTCGTCACCATGGTGACACCGTCCGGGTGTTGTCGTCGCCATGGTGACGCCGTCAGGGTGTTGTCGTCACCGCGCGTTGTACTCCATCCCACGCCGTCCGGGTGTTGTCGTCACCGCGCGTTGTAACCCGTCCCACGCCGTCCTGGTGTTGTCGTCACCGCGGTGACGCCGTCCGGGTGTTGTCGTCACCATGGTGACACCGTCCGGGTGTTGTCGTCGCCATGGTGACGCCGTCAGGGTGTTGTCGTCACCGCGCGTTATACTCCATCCCACGCCGTCCGGGTGTTGTCGTTGCCGCGGTGACGCCATCCGGGTGTTGTCGTCGCCATGGTAACGCCGTCCGGGTGTTGTCGTCACCGCGCGTTGTAACCCGTCCCACGCCGTCCTGGTGTTGTCGTCACCGCGGTGACGCCGTCCGGGTGTTGTCGTCACCATGGTGACACCGTCCGGGTGTTGTCGTCGCCATGGTGACGCCGTCAGGGTGTTGTCGTCACCGCGCGTTGTACTCCATCCCACGCCGTCCGGGTGTTGTCGTTGCCGCGGTGACGCCATCCGGGTGTTGTCGTCGCCATGGTAACGCCATCCGGGTGTTGTCGTCACCGCGCGTTGTAACCCGTCCCACGCCGTCCTGGTGTTGTCGTCACCGCGGTGACGCCGTCCGGGTGTTGTCGTCACCATGGTGACACCGTCCGGGTGTTGTCGTCGCCATGGTGACGCCGTCAGGGTGTTGTCGTCACCGCGCGTTGTACTCCATCCCACGCCGTCCGGGTGTTGTCGTTGCCGCGGTGACGCCATCCGGGTGTTGTCGTCGCCATGGTAACGCCGTCCGGGTGTTGTCGTCACCGCGCGTTGTAACCCGTCCCACGCCGTCCTGGTGTTGTCGTCACCGCGGTGACGCCGTCCGGGTGTTGTCGTCACCATGGTGACACCGTCCGGGTGTTGTCGTCGCCATGGCGACGCCGTCAGGGTGTTGTCGTCACCGCGCGTTGTACTCCATCCCACGCCGTCCGGGTGTTGTCGTTGCCGCGGTGACGCCATCCGGGTGTTGTCGTCGCCATGGTAACGCCGTCCGGGTGTTGTCGTCACCGCGCGTTGTAACCCGTCCCACGCCGTCCTGGTGTTGTCGTCACCGCGGTGACGCCGTCCGGGTGTTGTCGTCACCATGGTGACACCGTCCGGGTGTTGTCGTCGCCATGGTGACGCCGTCAGGGTGTTGTCGTCACCGCGCGTTGTACTCCATCCCACGCCGTCCGGGTGTTGTCGTTGCCGCGGTGACGCCATCCGGGTGTTGTCGTCGCCATGGTAACGCCGTCCGGGTGTTGTCGTCACCGCGCGTTGTAACCCGTCCCACGCCGTCCTGGTGTTGTCATCACCGCGGTGACGCCGTCCGGGTGTTGTCGTCACCATGGTGACACCGTCCGGGTGTTGTCGTCGCCATGGTGACGCCGTCAGGGTGTTGTCGTCACCGCGCGTTGTACTCCATCCCACGCCGTCCGGGTGTTGTCGTTGCCGCGGTGACGCCATCCGGGTGTTGTCGTCGCCATGGTAACGCCGTCCGGGTGTTGTCGTCACCGCGCGTTGTAACCCGTCCCACGCCGTCCTGGTGTTGTCGTCACCGCGGTGACGCCGTCCGGGTGTTGTCGTCACCATGGTGACACCGTCCGGGTGTTGTCGTCGCCATGGTGACGCCGTCAGGGTGTTGTCGTCACCGCGCGTTGTACTCCATCCCACGCCGTCCGGGTGTTGTCGTCGCCGCGGTGACGCCATCCGGGTGTTGTCGTCGCCATGGTAACGCCGTCCGGGTGTTGTCGTCACCGCGGTGACGCCGTCCTGGTGTTGTCGTCACCATGGTGACACCGTCCGGGTGTTGTCGTCGCCATGGTGACGCCGTCAGGGTGTTGTCGTCACCGCGCGTTGTACTCCATCCCACGCCGTCCGGGTGTTGTCGTCGCCGCGGTGACGCCATCCGGGTGTTGTCGTCGCCATGGTAACGCCGTCCGGGTGTTGTCGTCACCGCGCGTTGTAACCCGTCCCACGCCGTCCTGGTGTTGTCGTCACCGCGGTGACGCCGTCCGGGTGTTGTCGTCACCATGGTGACACCGTCCGGGTGTTGTCGTCGCCATGGTGACGCCGTCAGGGTGTTGTCGTCACCGCGCGTTGTACTCCATCCCACGCCGTCCGGGTGTTGTCGTCGCCATGGTAACGCCGTCCGGGTGTTGTCGTCACCGCGCGTTGTAACCCGTCCCACGCCGTCCTGGTGTTGTCGTCACCGCGGTGACGCCGTCCGGGTGTTGTCGTCACCATGGTGACACCGTCCGGGTGTTGTCGTCGCCATGGTGACGCCGTCAGGGTGTTGTCGTCACCGCGCGTTGTACTCCATCCCACGCCGTCCGGGTGTTGTCGTTGCCGCGGTGACGCCATCCGGGTGTTGTCGTCGCCATGGTAACGCCGTCCGGGTGTTGTCGTCACCGCGCGTTGTAACCCGTCCCACGCCGTCCTGGTGTTGTCGTCACCGCGGTGACGCCGTCCGGGTGTTGTCGTCACCATGGTGACACCGTCCGGGTGTTGTCGTCGCCATGGTGACGCCGTCAGGGTGTTGTCGTCACCGCGCGTTGTACTCCATCCCACGCCGTCCGGGTGTTGTCGTCGCCGCGGTGACGCCATCCGGGTGTTGTCGTCGCCATGGTAACGCCGTCCGGGTGTTGTCGTCACCGCGGTGACGCCGTCCTGGTGTTGTCGTCACCATGGTGACACCGTCCGGGTGTTGTCGTCGCCATGGTGACGCCGTCAGGGTGTTGTCGTCACCGCGCGTTGTACTCCATCCCACGCCATCCGGGTGTTGTCGTCGCCGCGGTGACGCCATCCGGGTGTTGTCGTCGCCATGGTAACGCCGTCCGAGTGTTGTCGTCACCGCGCGTTGTAACCCGTCCCACGCCGTCCTGGTGTTGTCGTCACCGCGGTGACGCCGTCCGGGTGTTGTCGTCACCATGGTGACACCGTCCGGGTGTTGTCGTCGCCATGGTGACGCCGTCAGGGTGTTGTCGTCACCGCGCGTTGTACTCCATCCCACGCCGTCCGGGTGTTGTCGTCGCCATGGTAACGCCGTCCGGGTGTTGTCGTCACCGCGCGTTGTAACCCGTCCCACGCCGTCCTGGTGTTGTCGTCACCGCGGTGACGCCGTCCGGGTGTTGTCGTCACCATGGTGACACCGTCCGGGTGTTGTCGTCGCCATGGTGACGCCGTCAGGGTGTTGTCGTCACCGCGCGTTGTACTCCATCCCACGCCGTCCGGGTGTTGTCGTCGCCGCGGTGACGCCATCCGGGTGTTGTCGTCGCCATGGTAACGCCGTCCGGGTGTTGTCGTCACCGCGCGTTGTAACCCGTCCCACGCCGTCCTGGTGTTGTCGTCTCCGCTGTGACGCCGTCCGGGTGTTGTCGTCACCATGGTGACACCGTCCGGGTGTTGTCGTCGCCATGGTGACGCCGTCAGGGTGTTGTCGTCACCGCGCGTTGTACTCCATCCCACGCCGTCCGGGTGTTGTCGTCGCCGCGGTGACGCCATCCGGGTGTTGTCGTCGCCATGGTAACGCCGTCCGGGTGTTGTCGTCACCGCGCGTTGTAACCCGTCCCACGCCGTCCTGGTGTTGTCGTCTCCGCGGTGACGCCGTCCGGGTGTTGTCGTCACCATGGTGACACCGTCCGGGTGTTGTCGTCGCCATGGCGACGCCGTCAGGGTGTTGTCGTCACCGCGCGTTGTACTCCATCCCACGCCGTCCGGGTGTTGTCGTCGCCGCGGTGACGCCATCCGGGTGTTGTCGTCGCCATGGTAACGCCGTCCGGGTGTTGTCGTCACCGCGCGTTGCAACCCGTCCCACGCCGTCCTGGTGTTGTCGTCACCGCGGTGACGCCGTCCGGGTGTTGTCGTCACCATGGTGACACCGTCCGGGTGTTGTCGTCGCCATGGTGACGCCGTCAGGGTGTTGTCGTCACCGCGCGTTGTACTCCATCCCACGCCGTCCGGGTGTTGTCGTTGCCGCGGTGACGCCATCCGGGTGTTGTCGTCGCCATGGTAACGCCGTCCGGGTGTTGTCGTCACCGCGCGTTGTAACCCGTCCCACGCCGTCCTGGTGGTGTCGTCTCTGCGGTGACGCCGTCCGGGTGTTGTCGTCACCATGGTGACACCGTCCGGGTGTTGTCGTCGCCATGGTGACGCCGTCAGGGTGTTGTCGTCACCGCGCGTTGTACTCCATCCCACGCCGTCCGGGTGTTGTCGTCGCCGCGGTGACGCCATCCGGGTGTTGTCGTCGCCATGGTAACGCCGTCCGGGTGTTGTCGTCACCGCGCGTTGTAACCCGTCCCACGCCGTCCTGGTGTTGTCGTCTCCGCGGTGACGCCGTCCGGGTGTTGTCGTCACCATGGTGACACCGTCCGGGTGTTGTCGTCGCCATGGCGACGCCGTCAGGGTGTTGTCGTCACCGCGCGTTGTACTCCATCCCACGCCGTCCGGGTGTTGTCGTTGCCGCGGTGACGCCATCCGGGTGTTGTCGTCGCCATGGTAACGCCGTCCGGGTGTTGTCGTCACCGCGCGTTGTAACCCGTCCCACGCCGTCCTGGTGTTGTCGTCACCGCGGTGACGCCGTCCGGGTGTTGTCGTCACCATGGTGACACCGTCCGGGTGTTGTCGTCGCCATGGTGACGCCGTCAGGGTGTTGTCGTCACCGCGCGTTGTACTCCATCCCACGCCGTCCGGGTGTTGTCGTCGCCGCGGTGACGCCATCCGGGTGTTGTCGTCGCCATGGTAACGCCGTCCGGGTGTTGTCGTCACCGCGCGTTGTAACCCGTCCCACGCCGTCCTGGTGGTGTCGTCTCCGCGGTGACGCCGTCCGGGTGTTGTCGTCACCATGGTGACACCGTCCGGGTGTTGTCGTCGCCATGGTGACGCCGTCAGGGTGTTGTCGTCACCGCGCGTTGTACTCCATCCCACGCCGTCCGGGTGTTGTCGTCGCCGCGGTGACGCCATCCGGGTGTTGTCGTCGCCATGGTAACGCCGTCCGGGTGTTGTCGTCACCGCGCGTTGTAACCCGTCCCACGCCGTCCTGGTGTTGTCGTCACCGCGGTGACGCCGTCCGGGTGTTGTCGTCACCATGGTGACACCGTCCGGGTGTTGTCGTCGCCATGGTGACGCCGTCAGGGTGTTGTCGTCACCGCGCGTTGTACTCCATCCCACGCCGTCCGCGTGTTGTCGTTGCCGCGGTGACGCCATCCGGGTGTTGTCGTCGCCATGGTAACGCCGTCCGGGTGTTGTCGTCACCGCGCGTTGTAACCCGTCCCACGCCGTCCTGGTGTTGTCGTCACCGCGGTGACGCCGTCCGGGTGTTGTCGTCACCATGGTGACACCGTCCGGGTGTTGTCGTCGCCATGGTGACGCCGTCAGGGTGTTGTCGTCACCGCGCGTTGTACTCCATCCCACGCCGTCCGGGTGTTGTCGTTGCCGCGGTGACGCCGTCCGGGTGTTGTCGTCACCGCGCGTTGTAACCCGTCCCACGCCGTCCTGGTGTTGTCGTCACCGCGGTGACGCCGTCCGGGTGTTGTCGTCACCATGGTGACACTGTCCGGGTGTTGTCGTCGCCATGGTGACGCCGTCAGGGTGTTGTCGTCACCACGCGTTGTACTCCATCCCACGCCGTCCGGGTGTTGTCGTTGCCATGGTAACGCCGTCCGGGTGTTGTCGTCACCGCGCGTTGTAACCCGTCCCACGCCGTCCTGGTGTTGTCGTCTCCGCGGTGACGCCGTCCGGGTGTTGTCGTCACCGCGCGTTGTAACCCGTCCCACGCCGTCCTGGTGTTGTCGTCACCGCGGTGACGCCGTCCGGGTGTTGTCGTCACCATGGTGACACTGTCCGGGTGTTGTCGTCGCCATGGTGACGCCGTCAGGGTGTTGTCGTCACCACGCGTTGTACTCCATCCCACGCCATCCGGGTGTTGTCGTTGCCATGGTAACGCCGTCCGGGTGTTGTCGTCACCGCGCGTTGTAACCCGTCCCACGCCGTCCTGGTGTTGTCGTCTCCGCGGTGACGCCGTCCGGGTGTTGTCGTCACCATGGTGACACCGTCCGGGTGTTGTCGTCGCCATGGTGACGCCGTCAGGGTGTTGTCGTCACCGCGCGTTGTACTCCATCCCACGCCGTCCGGGTGTTGTCGTCGCCGCGGTGACGCCATCCGGGTGTTGTCGTCGCCATGGTAACGCCGTCCGGGTGTTGTCGTCACCGCGCGTTGTAACCCGTCCCACGCCGTCCTGGTGTTGTCGTCTCCGCGGTGACGCCGTCCGGGTGTTGTCGTCACCATGGTGACACCGTCCGGGTGTTGTCGTCGCCATGGCGACGCCGTCAGGGTGTTGTCGTCACCGCGCGTAGTACTCCATCCCACGCCGTCCGGGTGTTGTCGTCGCCGCGGTGACGCCATCCGGGTGTTGTCGTCGCCATGGTAACGCCGTCCGGGTGTTGTCGTCACCGCGCGTTGTAACCCGTCCCACGCCGTCCTGGTGTTGTCGTCACCGCGGTGACGCCGTCCGGGTGTTGTCGTCACCATGGTGACACCGTCCGGGTGTTGTCGTCGCCATGGTGACGCCGTCAGGGTGTTGTCGTCACCGCGCGTTGTACTCCATCCCACGCCGTCCGGGTGTTGTCGTTGCCGCGGTGACGCCATCCGGGTGTTGTCGTCGCCATGGTAACGCCGTCCGGGTGTTGTCGTCACCGCGCGTTGTAACCAGTCCCACGCCGTCCTGGTGGTGTCGTCTCCGCGGTGACGCCGTCCGGGTGTTGTCGTCACCATGGTGACGCCGTCCGGGTGTTGTCGTCGCCATGGTGACGCCGTCAGGGTGTTGTCGTCACCGCGCGTTGTACTCCATCCCACGCCGTCCGGGTGTTGTCGTCGCCGCGGTGACGCCATCCGGGTGTTGTCGTCGCCATGGTAACGCCGTCCGGGTGTTGTCGTCACCGCGCGTTGTAACCCGTCCCACGCCGTCCTGGTGTTGTCGTCACCGCGGTGACGCCGTCCGGGTGTTGTCGTCACCATGGTGACACCGTCCGGGTGTTGTCGTCGCCATGGTGACGCCGTCAGGGTGTTGTCGTCACCGCGCGTTGTACTCCATCCCACGCCGTCCGGGTGTTGTCGTCGCCGCGGTGACGCCATCCGGGTGTTGTCGTCGCCATGGTAACGCCGTCCGGGTGTTGTCGTCACCGCGCGTTGTAACCCGTCCCACGCCGTCCTGGTGTTGTCGTCTCCGCGGTGACGCCGTCCGGGTGTTGTCGTCACCATGGTGACACCGTCCGGGTGTTGTCGTCGCCATGGCGACGCCGTCAGGGTGTTGTCGTCACCGCGCGAAGTACTCCATCCCACGCCGTCCGGGTGTTGTCGTCGTCGCGGTGACGCCATCCGGGTGTTGTCGTCGCCATGGTAACGCCGTCCGGGTGTTGTCGTCACCGCGCGTTGTAACCCGTCCCACGCCGTCCTGGTGTTGTCGTCACCGCGGTGACGCCGTCCGGGTGTTGTCGTCACCATGGTGACACCGTCCGGGTGTTGTCGTCGCCATGGTGACGCCGTCAGGGTGTTGTCGTCACCGCGCGTTGTACTCCATCCCACGCCGTCCGGGTGTTGTCGTTGCCGCGGTGACGCCATCCGGGTGTTGTCGTCGCCATGGTAACGCCGTCCGGGTGTTGTCGTCACCGCGCGTTGTAACCCGTACCACGCCGTCCTGGTGGTGTCGTCTCCGCGGTGACGCCGTCCGGGTGTTGTCGTCACCATGGTGACACCGTCCGGGTGTTGTCGTCGCCATGGTGACGCCGTCAGGGTGTTGTCGTCACCGCGCGTTGTACTCCATCCCACGCCGTCCGGGTGTTGTCGTCGCCGCGGTGACGCCATCCGGGTGTTGTCGTCGCCATGGTAACGCCGCCCGGGTGTTGTCGTCACCGCGCGTTGTAACCCGTCCCACGCCGTCCTGGTGTTGTCGTCACCGCGGTGACGCCGTCCGGGTGTTGTCGTCACCATGGTGACACCGTCCGGGTGTTGTCGTCGCCATGGTGATGCCGTCAGGGTGTTGTCGTCACCGCGCGTTGTACTCCATCCCACGCCGTCCGGGTGTTGTCGTTGCCGCGGTGACGCCATCCGGGTGTTGTCGTCGCCATGGTAACGCCGTCCGGGTGTTGTCGTCACCGCGCGTTGTAACCCGTCCCACGCCGTCCTGGTGTTGTCGTCACCGCGGTGACGCCGTCCGGGTGTTGTCGTCACCATGGTGACACCGTCCGGGTGTTGTCGTCGCCATGGTGACGCCGTCAGGGTGTTGTCGTCACCGCGCGTTGTACTCCATCCCACGCCGTCCGGGTGTTGTCGTTGCCGCGGTGACGCCATCCGGGTGTTGTCGTCGCCATGGTAACGCCGTCCGGGTGTTGTCGTCACCGCGTGTTGTACTCCATCCCACGCCGTCTGGGTGTTGTCGTTGCCGCGGTGACGCCATCCGGGTGTTGTCGTCGCCATGGTAACGCCGTCCGGGTGTTGTCGTCACCGCGCGTTTTAACCCGTCCCACGCCGTCCTGGTGTTGTCGTCACCGCGGTGACGCCGTCCGGGTGTTGTCGTCACCATGGTGACACCGTCCGGGTGTTGTCGTCGCCATGGTGACGCCGTCAGGGTGTTGTCGTCACCGCGCGTTGTACTCCATCCCACGCCGTCCGGGTGTTGTCGTCGCCGCGGTGACGCCATCCGGGTGTTGTCGTCGCCATGGTAACGCCGTCCGGGTGTTGTCGTCACCGCGCGTTGCAACCCGTCCCACGCCGTCCTGGTGTTGTCGTCTCCGCGGTGACGCCGTCCGGGTGTTGTCGTCACCATGGTGACACCGTCCGGGTGTTGTCGTCGCCATGGTGACGCCGTCAGGGTGTTGTCGTCACCGCGCGTTGTACTCCATCCCACGCCGTCCGGGTGTTGTCGTTGCCGCGGTGACGCCATCCGGGTGTTGTCGTCGCCATGGTAACGCCGTCCGGGTGTTGTCGTCACCGCGCGTTGTAACCCGTCCCACGCCGTCCTGGTGTTGTCGTCTCCGCGGTGACGCCGTCCGGGTGTTGTCGTCACCATGGTGACACCGTCCGGGTGTTGTCGTCGCCATGGTGACGCCGTCAGGGTGTTGTCGTCACCGCGCGTTGTACTCCATCCCACGCCGTCCGGGTGTTGTCGTCGCCGCGGTGACGCCATCCGGGTGTTGTCGTCGCCATGGTAACGCCGTCCGGGTGTTGTCGTCACCGCGCGTTGTAACCCGTCCCACGCCGTCCTGGTGTTGTCGTCACCGCGGTGACGCCGTCCGGGTGTTGTCGTCACCATGGTGACACCGTCCGGGTGTTGTCGTCGCCATGGTGACGCCGTCAGGGTGTTGTCGTCACCGCGCGTTGTACTCCATCCCACGCCGTCCGGGTGTTGTCGTTGCCGCGGTGACGCCATCCGGGTGTTGTCGTCGCCATGGTAACGCCGTCCGGGTGTTGTCGTCACCGCGCGTTGTAACCCGTCCCACGCCGTCCTGGTGGTGTCGTCTCCGCGGTGACGCCGTCCGGGTGTTGTCGTCACCATGGTGACACCGTCCGGGTGTTGTCGTCGCCATGGTGACGCCGTCAGGGTGTTGTCGTCACCGCGCGTTGTACTCCATCCCACGCCGTCCGGGTGTTGTCGTCGCCGCGGTGACGCCATCCGGGTGTTGTCGTCGCCATGGTAACGCCGTCCGGGTGTTGTCGTCACCGCGCGTTGTAACCCGTCCCACGCCGTCCTGGTGTTGTCGTCACCGCGGTGACGCCGTCCGGGTGTTGTCGTCACCATGGTGACACCGTCCGGGTGTTGTCGTCGCCATGGTGACGCCGTCAGGGTGTTGTCGTCACCGCGCGTTGTACTCCATCCCACGCCGTCCGGGTGTTGTCGTTGCCGCGGTGACGCCATCCGGGTGTTGTCGTCGCCATGGTAACGCCGTCCGGGTGTTGTCGTCACCGCGCGTTGTAACCCGTCCCACGCCGTCCTGGTGTTGTCGTCACCACGGTGACGCCGTCCGGGTGTTGTCGTCACCATAGTGACACCGTCCGGGTGTTGTCGTCGCCATGGTGATGCCGTCAGGGTGTTGTCGTCACCACGCGTTGTACTCCATCCCACGCCGTCCGGGTGTTGTCGTTGCCGCGGTGACGCCATCCGGGTGTTGTCGTCGCCATGGTAACGCCGTCCGGGTGTTGTCGTCACCGCGCGTTGTAACCCGTCCCACGCCGTCCTGGTGTTGTCGTCACCGCGGTGACGCCGTCCGGGTGTTGTCGTCACCATGGTGACACCGTCCGGGTGTTGTCGTCGCCATGGTGACGCCGTCAGGGTGTTGTCGTCACCGCGCGTTGTACTCCATCCCACGCCGTCCGGGTGTTGTCGTTGCCGCGGTGACGCCATCCGGGTGTTGTCGTCGCCATGGTAACGCCGTCCGGGTGTTGTCGTCACCGCGCGTTGTAACCCGTCCCACGCCGTCCTGGTGTTGTCATCACCGCGGTGACGCCGTCCGGGTGTTGTCGTCACCATGGTGACACCGTCCGGGTGTTGTCGTCGCCATGGTGATGCCGTCAGGGTGTTGTCGTCACCGCGCGTTGTACTCCATCCCACGCCGTCCGGGTGTTGTCGTTGCCGCGGTGACGCCATCCGGGTGTTGTCGTCGCCATGGTAACGCCGTCCGGGTGTTGTCGTCACCGCGCGTTGTAACCCGTCCCACGCCGTCCTGGTGTTGTCGTCACCGCGGTGACGCCGTCCGGGTGTTGTCGTCACCATGGTGACACCGTCCGGGTGTTGTCGTCGCCATGGTGATGCCGTCAGGGTGTTGTCGTCACCGCGCGTTGTACTCCATCCCACGCCGTCCGGGTGTTGTCGTTGCCGCGGTGACGCCATCCGGGTGTTGTCGTCGCCATGGTAACGCCGTCCAGGTGTTGTCGTTGCCGCGGTGACGCCATCCGGGTGTTGTCGTCGCCATGGTAACGCCGTCCGGGTGTTGTCGTCACCGCGCGTTGTAACCCGTCCCACGCCGTCCTGGTGTTGTCGTCTCCGCGGTGACGCCGTCCGGGTGTTGTCGTCACCATGGTGACACCGTCCGGGTGTTGTCGTCGCCATGGTGACGCCGTCAGGGTGTTGTCGTCACCGCGCGTTGTACTCCATCCCACGCCGTCCGGGTGTTGTCGTTGCCGCGGTGACGCCATCCGGGTGTTGTCGTCGCCATGGTAACGCCGTCCGGGTGTTGTCGTCACCGCGCGTTGTAACCCGTCCCACGCCGTCCTGGTGTTGTCGTCACCGCGGTGACGCCGTCCGGGTGTTGTCGTCACCATGGTGACACCGTCCGGGTGTTGTCGTCGCCATGGTGACGCCGTCAGGGTGTTGTCGTCACCGCGCGTTGTACTCCATCCCACGCCGTCCGGGTGTTGTCGTCGCCGCGGTGACGCCATCCGGGTGTTGTCGTCGCCATGGTAACGCCGTCCGGGTGTTGTCGTCACCGCGGTGACGCCGTCCTGGTGTTGTCGTCACCATGGTGACACCGTCCGGGTGTTGTCGTCGCCATGGTGACGCCGTCAGGGTGTTGTCGTCACCGCGCGTTGTACTCCATCCCACGCCATCCGGGTGTTGTCGTCGCCGCGGTGACGCCATCCGGGTGTTGTCGTCGCCATGGTAACGCCGTCCGAGTGTTGTCGTCACCGCGCGTTGTAACCCGTCCCACGCCGTCCTGGTGTTGTCGTCACCGCGGTGACGCCGTCCGGGTGTTGTCGTCACCATGGTGACACCGTCCGGGTGTTGTCGTCGCCATGGTGACGCCGTCAGGGTGTTGTCGTCACCGCGCGTTGTACTCCATCCCACGCCGTCCGGGTGTTGTCGTCGCCATGGTAACGCCGTCCGGGTGTTGTCGTCACCGCGCGTTGTAACCCGTCCCACGCCGTCCTGGTGTTGTCGTCACCGCGGTGACGCCGTCCGGGTGTTGTCGTCACCATGGTGACACCGTCCGGGTGTTGTCGTCGCCATGGTGACGCCGTCAGGGTGTTGTCGTCACCGCGCGTTGTACTCCATCCCACGCCGTCCGGGTGTTGTCGTCGCCGCGGTGACGCCATCCGGGTGTTGTCGTCGCCATGGTAACGCCGTCCGGGTGTTGTCGTCACCGCGCGTTGTAACCCGTCCCACGCCGTCCTGGTGTTGTCGTCTCCGCTGTGACGCCGTTCGGGTGTTGTCGTCACCATGGTGACACCGTCCGGGTGTTGTCGTCGCCATGGTGACGCCGTCAGGGTGTTGTCGTCACCGCGCGTTGTACTCCATCCCACGCCGTCCGGGTGTTGTCGTCGCCGCGGTGACGCCATCCGGGTGTTGTCGTCGCCATGGTAACGCCGTCCGGGTGCTGTCGTCACCGCGCGTTGTAACCCGTCCCACGCCGTCCTGGTGTTGTCGTCTCCGCGGTGACGCCGTCCGGGTGTTGTCGTCACCATGGTGACACCGTCCGGGTGTTGTCGTCGCCATGGCGACGCCGTCAGGGTGTTGTCGTCACCGCGCGTTGTACTCCATCCCACGCCGTCCGGGTGTTGTCGTCGCCGCGGTGACGCCATCCGGGTGTTGTCGTCGCCATGGTAACGCCGTCCGGGTGTTGTCGTCACCGCGCGTTGCAACCCGTCCCACGCCGTCCTGGTGTTGTCGTCACCGCGGTGACGCCGTCCGGGTGTTGTCGTCACCATGGTGACACCGTCCGGGTGTTGTCGTCGCCATGGTGACGCCGTCAGGGTGTTGTCGTCACCGCGCGTTGTACTCCATCCCACGCCGTCCGGGTGTTGTCGTTGCCGCGGTGACGCCATCCGGGTGTTGTCGTCGCCATGGTAACGCCGTCCGGGTGTTGTCGTCACCGCGCGTTGTAACCCGTCCCACGCCGTCCTGGTGGTGTCGTCTCTGCGGTGACGCCGTCCGGGTGTTGTCGTCACCATGGTGACACCGTCCGGGTGTTGTCGTCGCCATGGTGACGCCGTCAGGGTGTTGTCGTCACCGCGCGTTGTACTCCATCCCACGCCGTCCGGGTGTTGTCGTCGCCGCGGTGACGCCATCCGGGTGTTGTCGTCGCCATGGTAACGCCGTCCGGGTGTTGTCGTCACCGCGCGTTGTAACCCGTCCCACGCCGTCCTGGTGTTGTCGTCTCCGCGGTGACGCCGTCCGGGTGTTGTCGTCACCATGGTGACACCGTCCGGGTGTTGTCGTCGCCATGGCGACGCCGTCAGGGTGTTGTCGTCACCGCGCGTTGTACTCCATCCCACGCCGTCCGGGTGTTGTCGTTGCCGCGGTGACGCCATCCGGGTGTTGTCGTCGCCATGGTAACGCCGTCCGGGTGTTGTCGTCACCGCGCGTTGTAACCCGTCCCACGCCGTCCTGGTGTTGTCGTCACCGCGGTGACGCCGTCCGGGTGTTGTCGTCACCATGGTGACACCGTCCGGGTGTTGTCGTCGCCATGGTGACGCCGTCAGGGTGTTGTCGTCACCGCGCGTTGTACTCCATCCCACGCCGTCCGGGTGTTGTCGTCGCCGCGGTGACGCCATCCGGGTGTTGTCGTCGCCATGGTAACGCCGTCCGGGTGTTGTCGTCACCGCGCGTTGTAACCCGTCCCACGCCGTCCTGGTGGTGTCGTCTCCGCGGTGACGCCGTCCGGGTGTTGTCGTCACCATGGTGACACCGTCCGGGTGTTGTCGTCGCCATGGTGACGCCGTCAGGGTGTTGTCGTCACCGCGCGTTGTACTCCATCCCACGCCGTCCGGGTGTTGTCGTCGCCGCGGTGACGCCATCCGGGTGTTGTCGTCGCCATGGTAACGCCGTCCGGGTGTTGTCGTCACCGCGCGTTGTAACCCGTCCCACGCCGTCCTGGTGTTGTCGTCACCGCGGTGACGCCGTCCGGGTGTTGTCGTCACCATGGTGACACCGTCCGGGTGTTGTCGTCGCCATGGTGACGCCGTCAGGGTGTTGTCGTCACCGCGCGTTGTACTCCATCCCACGCCGTCCGCGTGTTGTCGTTGCCGCGGTGACGCCATCCGGGTGTTGTCGTCGCCATGGTAACGCCGTCCGGGTGTTGTCGTCACCGCGCGTTGTAACCCGTCCCACGCCGTCCTGGTGTTGTCGTCACCGCGGTGACGCCGTCCGGGTGTTGTCGTCACCATGGTGACACCGTCCGGGTGTTGTCGTCGCCATGGTGACGCCGTCAGGGTGTTGTCGTCACCGCGCGTTGTACTCCATCCCACGCCGTCCGGGTGTTGTCGTTGCCGCGGTGACGCCGTCCGGGTGTTGTCGTCACCGCGCGTTGTAACCCGTCCCACGCCGTCCTGGTGTTGTCGTCACCGCGGTGACGCCGTCCGGGTGTTGTCGTCACCATGGTGACACTGTCCGGGTGTTGTCGTCGCCATGGTGACGCCGTCAGGGTGTTGTCGTCACCACGCGTTGTACTCCATCCCACGCCGTCCGGGTGTTGTCGTCGCCGCGGTAACGCCATCCGGCTGTTGTCGTTGCCATGGTAACGCCGTCCGGGTGTTGTCGTCACCGCGCGTTGTAACCCGTCCCACGCCGTCCTGGTGTTGTCGTCTCCGCGGTGACGCCGTCCGGGTGTTGTCGTCACCATGGTGACACCGTCCGGGTGTTGTCGTCGCCATGGTGACGCCGTCAGGGTGTTGTCGTCACCGCGCGTTGTACTCCATCCCACGCCGTCCGGGTGTTGTCGTCGCCGCGGTGACGCCATCCGGGTGTTGTCGTCGCCATGGTAACGCCGTCCGGGTGTTGTCGTCACCGCGCGTTGTAACCCGTCCCACGCCGTCCTGGTGTTGTCGTCTCCGCGGTGACGCCGTCCGGGTGTTGTCGTCACCATGGTGACACCGTCCGGGTGTTGTCGTCGCCATGGCGACGCCGTCAGGGTGTTGTCGTCACCGCGCGTAGTACTCCATCCCACGCCGTCCGGGTGTTGTCGTCGCCGCGGTGACGCCATCCGGGTGTTGTCGTCGCCATGGTAACGCCGTCCGGGTGTTGTCGTCACCGCGCGTTGTAACCCGTCCCACGCCGTCCTGGTGTTGTCGTCACCGCGGTGACGCCGTCCGGGTGTTGTCGTCACCATGGTGACACCGTCCGGGTGTTGTCGTCGCCATGGTGACGCCGTCAGGGTGTTGTCGTCACCGCGCGTTGTACTCCATCCCACGCCGTCCGGGTGTTGTCGTTGCCGCGGTGACGCCATCCGGGTGTTGTCGTCGCCATGGTAACGCCGTCCGGGTGTTGTCGTCACCGCGCGTTGTAACCAGTCCCACGCCGTCCTGGTGGTGTCGTCTCCGCGGTGACGCCGTCCGGGTGTTGTCGTCACCATGGTGACGCCGTCCGGGTGTTGTCGTCGCCATGGTGACGCCGTCAGGGTGTTGTCGTCACCGCGCGTTGTACTCCATCCCACGCCGTCCGGGTGTTGTCGTCGCCGCGGTGACGCCATCCGGGTGTTGTCGTCGCCATGGTAACGCCGTCCGGGTGTTGTCGTCACCGCGCGTTGTAACCCGTCCCACGCCGTCCTGGTGTTGTCGTCACCGCGGTGACGCCGTCCGGGTGTTGTCGTCACCATGGTGACACCGTCCGGGTGTTGTCGTCGCCATGGTGACGCCGTCAGGGTGTTGTCGTCACCGCGCGTTGTACTCCATCCCACGCCGTCCGGGTGTTGTCGTCGCCGCGGTGACGCCATCCGGGTGTTGTCGTCGCCATGGTAACGCCGTCCGGGTGTTGTCGTCACCGCGCGTTGTAACCCGTCCCACGCCGTCCTGGTGTTGTCGTCTCCGCGGTGACGCCGTCCAGGTGTTGTCGTCACCATGGTGACACCGTCCGGGTGTTGTCGTCGCCATGGCGACGCCGTCAGGGTGTTGTCGTCACCGCGCGTAGTACTCCATCCCACGCCGTCCGGGTGTTGTCGTCGTCGCGGTGACGCCATCCGGGTGTTGTCGTCGCCATGGTAACGCCGTCCGGGTGTTGTCGTCACCGCGCGTTGTAACCCGTCCCACGCCGTCCTGGTGTTGTCGTCACCGCGGTGACGCCGTCCGGGTGTTGTCGTCACCATGGTGACACCGTCCGGGTGTTGTCGTCGCCATGGTGACGCCGTCAGGGTGTTGTCGTCACCGCGCGTTGTACTCCATCCCACGCCGTCCGGGTGTTGTCGTTGCCGCGGTGACGCCATCCGGGTGTTGTCGTCGCCATGGTAACGCCGTCCGGGTGTTGTCGTCACCGCGCGTTGTAACCCGTACCACGCCGTCCTGGTGGTGTCGTCTCCGCGGTGACGCCGTCCGGGTGTTGTCGTCACCATGGTGACACCGTCCGGGTGTTGTCGTCGCCATGGTGACGCCGTCAGGGTGTTGTCGTCACCGCGCGTTGTACTCCATCCCACGCCGTCCGGGTGTTGTCGTCGCCGCGGTGACGCCATCCGGGTGTTGTCGTCGCCATGGTAACGCCGCCCGGGTGTTGTCGTCACCGCGCGTTGTAACCCGTCCCACGCCGTCCTGGTGTTGTCGTCACCGCGGTGACGCCGTCCGGGTGTTGTCGTCACCATGGAGACACCGTCCGGGTGTTGTCGTCGCCATGGTGATGCCGTCAGGGTGTTGTCGTCACCGCGCGTTGTACTCCATCCCACGCCGTCCGGGTGTTGTCGTTGCCGCGGTGACGCCATCCGGGTGTTGTCGTCGCCATGGTAACGCCGTCCGGGTGTTGTCGTCACCGCGCGTTGTAACCCGTCCCACGCCGTCCTGGTGTTGTCGTCACCGCGGTGACGCCGTCCGGGTGTTGTCGTCACCATGGTGACACCGTCCGGGTGTTGTCGTCGCCATGGTGACGCCGTCAGGGTGTTGTCGTCACCGCGCGTTGTACTCCATCCCACGCCGTCCGGGTGTTGTCGTTGCCGCGGTGACGCCATCCGGGTGTTGTCGTCGCCATGGTAACGCCGTCCGGGTGTTGTCGTCACCGCGTGTTGTACTCCATCCCACGCCGTCTGGGTGTTGTCGTTGCCGCGGTGACGCCATCCGGGTGTTGTCGTCGCCATGGTAACGCCGTCCGGGTGTTGTCGTCACCGCGCGTTTTAACCCGTCCCACGCCGTCCTGGTGTTGTCGTCACCGCGGTGACGCCGTCCGGGTGTTGTCGTCACCATGGTGACACCGTCCGGGTGTTGTCGTCGCCATGGTGACGCCGTCAGGGTGTTGTCGTCACCGCGCGTTGTACTCCATCCCACGCCGTCCGGGTGTTGTCGTCGCCGCGGTGACGCCATCCGGGTGTTGTCGTCGCCATGGTAACGCCGTCCGGGTGTTGTCGTCACCGCGCGTTGCAACCCGTCCCACGCCGTCCTGGTGTTGTCGTCTCCGCGGTGACGCCGTCCGGGTGTTGTCGTCACCATGGTGACACCGTCCGGGTGTTGTCGTCGCCATGGTGACGCCGTCAGGGTGTTGTCGTCACCGCGCGTTGTACTCCATCCCACGCCGTCCGGGTGTTGTCGTTGCCGCGGTGACGCCATCCGGGTGTTGTCGTCGCCATGGTAACGCCGTCCGGGTGTTGTCGTCACCGCGCGTTGTAACCCGTCCCACGCCGTCCTGGTGTTGTCGTCTCCGCGGTGACGCCGTCCGGGTGTTGTCGTCACCATGGTGACACCGTCCGGGTGTTGTCGTCGCCATGGTGACGCCGTCAGGGTGTTGTCGTCACCGCGCGTTGTACTCCATCCCACGCCGTCCGGGTGTTGTCGTTGCCGCGGTGACGCCATCCGGGTGTTGTCGTCGCCATGGTAACGCCGTCCGGGTGTTGTCGTCACCGCGCGTTGTAACCCGTCCCACGCCGTCCTGGTGTTGTCGTCACCGCGGTGACGCCGTCCGGGTGTTGTCGTCGCCATGGTGACGCCGTCAGGGTGTTGTCGTCACCGCGCGTTGTACTCCATCCCACGCCGTCCGGGTGTTGTCGTTGCCGCGGTGACGCCATCCGGGTGTTGTCGTCGCCATGGTAACGCCGTCCGGGTGTTGTCGTCACCGCGCGTTGTAACCCGTCCCACGCCGTCCTGGTGTTGTCGTCACCGCGGTGACGCCGTCCGGGTGTTGTCGTCACCATGGTGACACCGTCCGGGTGTTGTCGTCGCCATGGTGATGCCGTCAGGGTGTTGTCGTCACCGCGCGTTGTACTCCATCCCACGCCGTCCGGGTGTTGTCGTTGCCGCGGTGACGCCATCCGGGTGTTGTCGTCGCCATGGTAACGCCGTCCGGGTGTTGTCGTCACCGCGCGTTGTAACCCGTCCCACGCCGTCCTGGTGGTGTCGTCTCCGCGGTGACGCCGTCCGGGTGTTGTCGTCACCATGGTGACACCGTCCGGGTGTTGTCGTCGCCATGGTGACGCCGTCAGGGTGTTGTCGTCACCGCGCGTTGTACTCCATCCCACGCCGTCCGGGTGTTGTCGTCGCCGCGGTGACGCCATCCGGGTGTTGTCGTCGCCATGGTAACGCCGTCCGGGTGTTGTCGTCACCGCGCGTTGTAACCCGTCCCACGCCGTCCTGGTGTTGTCGTCACCGCGGTGACGCCGTCCGGGTGTTGTCGTCACCATGGTGACACCGTCCGGGTGTTGTCGTCGCCATGGTGATGCCGTCAGGGTGTTGTCGTCACCGCGCGTTGTACTCCATCCCACGCCGTCCGGGTGTTGTCGTTGCCGCGGTGACGCCATCCGGGTGTTGTCGTCGCCATGGTAACGCCGTCCGGGTTTTGTCGTCACCGCGCGTTGTAACCCGTCCCACGCCGTCCTGGTGTTGTCGTCACCGCGGTGACGCCGTCCGGGTGTTGTCGTCACCATGGTGACACCGTCCGGGTGTTGTCGTCGCCATGGTGACGCCGTCAGGGTGTTGTCGTCACCGCGCGTTGTACTCCATCCCACGCCGTCCGGGTGTTGTCGTTGCCGCGGTGACGCCATCCGGGTGTTGTCGTCGCCATGGTAACGCCGTCCGGGTGTTGTCGTCACCGCGCGTTGTACTCCATCCCACGCCGTCTGGGTGTTGTCGTTGCCGCGGTGACGCCATCCGGGTGTTGTCGTCGCCATGGTAACGCCGTCCGGGTGTTGTCGTCACCGCGCGTTGTAACCCGTCCCACGCCGTCCTGGTGTTGTCGTCACCGCGGTGACGCCGTCCGGGTGTTGTCGTCACCATGGTGACACCGTCCGGGTGTTGTCGTCGCCATGGTGACGCCGTCAGGGTGTTGTCGTCACCGCGCGTTGTACTCCATCCCACGCCGTCCGGGTGTTGTCGTCGCCGCGGTGACGCCATCCGGGTGTTGTCGTCGCCATGGTAACGCCGTCCGGGTGTTGTCGTCACCGCGCGTTGTAACCCGTCCCACGCCGTCCTGGTGTTGTCGTCACCGCGGTGACGCCGTCCGGGTGTTGTCGTCACCATGGTGACGCCATCCGGGTGTTGTCGTCGCCATGGTAACGCCGTCCGGGTTTTGTCGTCACCGCGCGTTGTAACCCGTCCCACGCCGTCCTGGTGTTGTCGTCACCGCGGTGACGCCGTCCGGGTGTTGTCGTCACCATGGTGACACCGTCCGGGTGTTGTCGTCGCCATGGTGATGCCGTCAGGGTGTTGTCGTCACCGCGCGTTGTACTCCATCCCACGCCGTCCGGGTGTTGTCGTTGCCGCGGTGACGACATCCGGGTGTTGTCGTCGCCATGGTAACGCCGTCCGGGTGTTCTCGTCACCGCGCGTTGTAACCCGTCCCACGCCGTCCTGGTGTTGTCGTCACCGCGGTGACGCCGTCCGGGTGTTGTCGTCACCATGGTGACACCGTCCGGGTGTTGTCGTCGCCATGGTGACGCTGTCAGGGTGTTGTCGTCACCGCGCGTTGTACTCCATCCCACGCCGTCCGGGTGTTGTCGTTGCCGCGGTGACGCCATCCGGGTGTTGTCGTCGCCATGGTAACGCCGTCTGGGTGTTGTCGTCACCGCGCGTTGTAACCCGTCCCACGCCGTCCTGGTGTTGTCGTCACCGCGGTGACGCCGTCCGGGTGTTGTCGTCACCATGGTGACACCGTCCGGGTGTTGTCGTCGCCATGGTGATGCCGTCAGGGTGTTGTCGTCACCGCGCGTTGTACTCCATCCCACGCCGTCCGGGTGTTGTCGTTGCCGCGGTGACGCCATCCGGGTGTTGTCGTCGCCATGGTAACGCCGTCCGGGTTGTTGTCGTCACCGCGCGTTGTAACCCGTCCCACGCCGTCCTGGTGTTGTCGTCACCGCGGTGACGCCGTCCGGGTGTTGTCGTCACCATGGTGACACCGTCCGGGTGTTGTCGTCGCCATGGTGACGCCGTCAGGGTGTTGTCGTCACCGCGCGTTGTACTCCATCCCACGCCGTCCGGGTGTTGTCGTTGCCGCGGTGACGCCATCCGGGTGTTGTCGTCGCCATGGTAACGCCGTCCGGGTGTTGTCGTCACCGCGCGTTGTAACCCGTCCCACGCCGTCCTGGTGTTGTCGTCACCGCGGTGACGCCGTCCGGGTGTTGTCGTCACCATGGTGACACCGTCCAGGTGTTGTCATCGCCATGGTGATGCCGTCAGGGTGTTGTCGTCACCGCGCGTTGTACTCCATCCCACGCCGTCCGGGTGTTGTCGTTGCCGCGGTGACGCCATCCGGGTGTTGTCGTCGCCATGGTAACGCCGTCCGGGTGTTGTCGTCACCGCGCGTTGTAACCCGTCCCACGCCGTCCTGGTGTTGTCGTCACCGCGGTGACGCCGTCCGGGTGTTGTCGTCACCATGGTGACACCGTCCGGGTGTTGTCGTCGCCATGGTGACGCCGTCAGGGTGTTGTCGTCACCGCGCGTTGTACTCCATCCCACGCCGTCCGGGTGTTGTCGTCGCCGCGGTGACGCCATCCGGGTGTTGTCGTCGCCATGGTAACGCCGTCCGGGTGTTGTCGTCACCGCGCGTTGTAACCCGTCCCACGCCGTCCTGGTGTTGTCGTCTCCGCTGTGACGCCGTCCGGGTGTTGTCGTCACCATGGTGACACCGTCCGGGTGTTGTCGTCGCCATGGTGACGCCGTCAGGGTGTTGTCGTCACCGCGCGTTGCACTCCATCCCACGCCGTCCGGGTGTTGTCGTCGCCGCGGTGACGCCATCCGGGTGTTGTCGTCGCCATGGTAACGCCGTCCGGGTGTTGTCGTCACCGCGCGTTGTAACCCGTCCCACGCCGTCCTGGTGTTGTCGTCTCCGCGGTGACGCCGTCCGGGTGTTGTCGTCACCATGGTGACACCGTCCGGGTGTTGTCGTCGCCATGGCGACGCCGTCAGGGTGTTGTCGTCACCGCGCGTTGTACTCCATCCCACGCCGTCCGGGTGTTGTCGTCGCCGCGGTGACGCCATCCGGGTGTTGTCGTCGCCATGGTAACGCCGTCCGGGTGTTGTCGTCACCGCGCGTTGCAACCCGTCCCACGCCGTCCTGGTGTTGTCGTCACCGCGGTGACGCCGTCCGGGTGTTGTCGTCACCATGGTGACACCGTCCGGGTGTTGTCGTCGCCATGGTGACGCCGTCAGGGTGTTGTCGTCACCGCGCGTTGTACTCCATCCCACGCCGTCCGGGTGTTGTCGTTGCCGCGGTGACGCCATCCGGGTGTTGTCGTCGCCATGGTAACGCCGTCCGGGTGTTGTCGTCACCGCGCGTTGTAACCCGTCCCACGCCGTCCTGGTGGTGTCGTCTCTGCGGTGACGCCGTCCGGGTGTTGTCGTCACCATGGTGACACCGTCCGGGTGTTGTCGTCGCCATGGTGACGCCGTCAGGGTGTTGTCGTCACCGCGCGTTGTACTCCATCCCACGCCGTCCGGGTGTTGTCGTCGCCGCGGTGACGCCATCCGGGTGTTGTCGTCGCCATGGTAACGCCGTCCGGGTGTTGTCGTCACCGCGCGTTGTAACCCGTCCCACGCCGTCCTGGTGTTGTCGTCTCCGCGGTGACGCCGTCCGGGTGTTGTCGTCACCATGGTGACACCGTCCGGGTGTTGTCGTCGCCATGGCGACGCCGTCAGGGTGTTGTCGTCACCGCGCGTTGTACTCCATCCCACGCCGTCCGGGTGTTGTCGTTGCCGCGGTGACGCCATCCGGGTGTTGTCGTCGCCATGGTAACGCCGTCCGGGTGTTGTCGTCACCGCGCGTTGTAACCCGTCCCACGCCGTCCTGGTGTTGTCGTCACCGCGGTGACGCCGTCCGGGTGTTGTCGTCACCATGGTGACACCGTCCGGGTGTTGTCGTCGCCATGGTGACGCCGTCAGGGTGTTGTCGTCACCGCGCGTTGTACTCCATCCCACGCCGTCCGGGTGTTGTCGTCGCCGCGGTGACGCCATCCGGGTGTTGTCGTCGCCATGGTAACGCCGTCCGGGTGTTGTCGTCACCGCGCGTTGTAACCCGTCCCACGCCGTCCTGGTGGTGTCGTCTCCGCGGTGACGCCGTCCGGGTGTTGTCGTCACCATGGTGACACCGTCCGGGTGTTGTCGTCGCCATGGTGACGCCGTCAGGGTGTTGTCGTCACCGCGCGTTGTACTCCATCCCACGCCGTCCGGGTGTTGTCGTCGCCGCGGTGACGCCATCCGGGTGTTGTCGTCGCCATGGTAACGCCGTCCGGGTGTTGTCGTCACCGCGCGTTGTAACCCGTCCCACGCCGTCCTGGTGTTGTCGTCACCGCGGTGACGCCGTCCGGGTGTTGTCGTCACCATGGTGACACCGTCCGGGTGTTGTCGTCGCCATGGTGACGCCGTCAGGGTGTTGTCGTCACCGCGCGTTGTACTCCATCCCACGCCGTCCGCGTGTTGTCGTTGCCGCGGTGACGCCATCCGGGTGTTGTCGTCGCCATGGTAACGCCGTCCGGGTGTTGTCGTCACCGCGCGTTGTAACCCGTCCCACGCCGTCCTGGTGTTGTCGTCACCGCGGTGACGCCGTCCGGGTGTTGTCGTCACCATGGTGACACCGTCCGGGTGTTGTCGTCGCCATGGTGACGCCGTCAGGGTGTTGTCGTCACCGCGCGTTGTACTCCATCCCACGCCGTCCGGGTGTTGTCGTTGCCGCGGTGACGCCGTCCGGGTGTTGTCGTCACCGCGCGTTGTAACCCGTCCCACGCCGTCCTGGTGTTGTCGTCACCGCGGTGACGCCGTCCGGGTGTTGTCGTCACCATGGTGACACTGTCCGGGTGTTGTCGTCGCCATGGTGACGCCGTCAGGGTGTTGTCGTCACCACGCGTTGTACTCCATCCCACGCCGTCCGGGTGTTGTCGTCGCCGCGGTGACGCCATCCGGGTGTTGTCGTTGCCATGGTAACGCCGTCCGGGTGTTGTCGTCACCGCGCGTTGTAACCCGTCCCACGCCGTCCTGGTGTTGTCGTCTCCGCGGTGACGCCGTCCGGGTGTTGTCGTCACCATGGTGACACCGTCCGGGTGTTGTCGTCGCCATGGTGACGCCGTCAGGGTGTTGTCGTCACCGCGCGTTGTACTCCATCCCACGCCGTCCGGGTGTTGTCGTCGCCGCGGTGACGCCATCCGGGTGTTGTCGTCGCCATGGTAACGCCGTCCGGGTGTTGTCGTCACCGCGCGTTGTAACCCGTCCCACGCCGTCCTGGTGTTGTCGTCTCCGCGGTGACGCCGTCCGGGTGTTGTCGTCACCATGGTGACACCGTCCGGGTGTTGTCGTCGCCATGGCGACGCCGTCAGGGTGTTGTCGTCACCGCGCGTAGTACTCCATCCCACGCCGTCCGGGTGTTGTCGTCGCCGCGGTGACGCCATCCGGGTGTTGTCGTCGCCATGGTAACGCCGTCCGGGTGTTGTCGTCACCGCGCGTTGTAACCCGTCCCACGCCGTCCTGGTGTTGTCGTCACCGCGGTGACGCCGTCCGGGTGTTGTCGTCACCATGGTGACACCGTCCGGGTGTTGTCGTCGCCATGGTGACGCCGTCAGGGTGTTGTCGTCACCGCGCGTTGTACTCCATCCCACGCCGTCCGGGTGTTGTCGTTGCCGCGGTGACGCCATCCGGGTGTTGTCGTCGCCATGGTAACGCCGTCCGGGTGTTGTCGTCACCGCGCGTTGTAACCCGTCCCACGCCGTCCTGGTGGTGTCGTCTCCGCGGTGACGCCGTCCGGGTGTTGTCGTCACCATGGTGACGCCGTCCGGGTGTTGTCGTCGCCATGGTGACGCCGTCAGGGTGTTGTCGTCACCGCGCGTTGTACTCCATCCCACGCCGTCCGGGTGTTGTCGTCGCCGCGGTGACGCCATCCGGGTGTTGTCGTCGCCATGGTAACGCCGTCCGGGTGTTGTCGTCACCGCGCGTTGTAACCCGTCCCACGCCGTCCTGGTGTTGTCGTCTCCGCGGTGACGCCGTCCGGGTGTTGTCGTCACCATGGTGACACCGTCCGGGTGTTGTCGTCGCCATGGCGACGCCGTCAGGGTGTTGTCGTCACCGCGCGTAGTACTCCATCCCACGCCGTCCGGGTGTTGTCGTCGTCGCGGTGACGCCATCCGGGTGTTGTCGTCGCCATGGTAACGCCGTCCGGGTGTTGTCGTCACCGTGCGTTGTAACCCGTCCCACGCCGTCCTGGTGTTGTCGTCACCGCGGTGACGCCGTCCGGGTGTTGTCGTCACCATGGTGACACCGTCCGGGTGTTGTCGTCGCCATGGTGACGCCGTCAGGGTGTTGTCGTCACCGCGCGTTGTACTCCATCCCACGCCGTCCGGGTGTTGTCGTTGCCGCGGTGACGCCATCCGGGTGTTGTCGTCGCCATGGTAACGCCGTCCGGGTGTTGTCGTCACCGCGCGTTGTAACCCGTCCCACGCCGTCCTGGTGTTGTCGTCACCGCGGTGACGCCGTCCGGGTGTTGTCGTCACCATGGTGACACCGTCCGGGTGTTGTCGTCGCCATGGTGATGCCGTCAGGGTGTTGTCGTCACCGCGCGTTGTACTCCATCCCACGCCGTCCGGGTGTTGTCGTTGCCGCGGTGACGCCATCCGGGTGTTGTCGTCGCCATGGTAACGCCGTCCAGGTGTTGTCGTTGCCGCGGTGACGCCATCCGGGTGTTGTCGTCGCCATGGTAACGCCGTCCGGGTGTTGTCGTCACCGCGCGTTGTAACCCGTCCCACGCCGTCCTGGTGTTGTCGTCTCCGCGGTGACGCCGTCCGGGTGTTGTCGTCACCATGGTGACACCGTCCGGGTGTTGTCGTCGCCATGGTGACGCCGTCAGGGTGTTGTCGTCACCGCGCGTTGTACTCCATCCCACGCCGTCCGGGTGTTGTCGTTGCCGCGGTGACGCCATCCAGGTGTTGTCGTCGCCATGGTAACGCCGTCCGGGTGTTGTCGTCACCGCGCGTTGTAACCCGTCCCACGCCGTCCTGGTGTTGTCGTCACCGCGGTGACGCCGTCCGGGTGTTGTCGTCACCATGGTGACACCGTCCGGGTGTTGTCGTCGCCATGGTGACGCCGTCAGGGTGTTGTCGTCACCGCGCGTTGTACTCCATCCCACGCCGTCCGGGTGTTGTCGTCGCCGCGGTGACGCCATCCGGGTGTTGTCGTCGCCATGGTAACGCCGTCCGGGTGTTGTCGTCACCGCGCGTTGTAACCCGTCCCACGCCGTCCTGGTGTTGTCGTCACCGCGGTGACGCCGTCCGGGTGTTGTCGTCACCATGGTGACACCGTCCGGGTGTTGTCGTCGCCATGGTGATGCCGTCAGGGTGTTGTCGTCACCGCGCGTTGTACTCCATCCCACGCCGTCCGGGTGTTGTCGTCGCCGCGGTGACGCCATCCGGGTGTTGTCGTCGCCATGGTAACGCCGTCCGGGTGTTGTCGTCACCGCGCGTTGTAACCCGTCCCACGCCGTCCTGGTGTTGTCGTCACCGCGGTGACGCCGTCCGGGTGTTGTCGTCACCATGGTGACACCGTCCGGGTGTTGTCGTCGCCATGGTGATGCCGTCAGGGTGTTGTCGTCACCGCGCGTTGTACTCCATCCCACGCCGTCCGGGTGTTGTCGTTGCCGCGGTGACGCCATCCGGGTGTTGTCGTCGCCATGGTAACGCCGTCCAGGTGTTGTCGTTGCCGCGGTGACGCCATCCGGGTGTTGTCGTCGCCATGGTAACGCCGTCCGGGTGTTGTCGTCACCGCGCGTTGTAACCCGTCCCACGCCGTCCTGGTGTTGTCGTCTCCGCGGTGACGCCGTCCGGGTGTTGTCGTCACCATGGTGACACCGTCCGGGTGTTGTCGTCGCCATGGTGACGCCGTCAGGGTGTTGTCGTCACCGCGCGTTGTACTCCATTCCACGCCGTCCGGGTGTTGTCGTTGCCGCGGTGACGCCATCCAGGTGTTGTCGTCGCCATGGTAACGCCGTCCGGGTGTTGTCGTCACCGCGCGTTGTAACCCGTCCCACGCCGTCCTGGTGTTGTCGTCACCGCGGTGACGCCGTCCGGGTGTTGTCGTCACCATGGTGACACCGTCCGGGTGTTGTCGTCGCCATGGTGACGCCGTCAGGGTGTTGTCGTCACCGCGCGTTGTACTCCATCCCACGCCGTCCGGGTGTTGTCGTTGCCGCGGTGACGCCATCCGGGTGTTGTCATCGCCATGGTAACGCCGTCCGGGTGTTGTCGTCACCGCGCGTTGTAACCCGTCCCACGCCGTCCTGGTGTTGTCGTCACCGCGGTGACGCCGTCCGGGTGTTGTCGTCACCATGGTGACACCGTCCGGGTGTTGTCGTCGCCATGGTGACGCCGTCAGGGTGTTGTCGTCACCGCGCGTTGTACTCCATCCCACGCCGTCCGGGTGTTGTCGTTGCCGCGGTGACGCCATCCGGGTGTTGTCGTCGCCATGGTAACGCCGTCCGGGTGTTGTCGTCACCGCGCGTTGTACTCCATCCCACGCCGTCTGGGTGTTGTTGTTGCCGCGGTGACGCCATCCGGGTGTTGTCGTCGCCATGGTAACGCCGTCCGGGTGTTGTCGTCACCGCGCGTTGTAACCCGTCCCACGCCGTCCTGGTGTTGTCGTCACCGCGGTGACGCCGTCCGGGTGTTGTCGTCACCATGGTGACACCGTCCGGGTGTTGTCGTCGCCATGGTGACGCCGTCAGGGTGTTGTCGTCACCGCGCGTTGTACTCCATCCCACGCCGTCCGGGTGTTGTCGTTGCCGCGGTGACGCCATCCGGGTGTTGTCGTCGCCATGGTAACGCCGTCCGGGTGTTGTCGTCACCGCGCGTTGTAACCCGTCCCACGCCGTCCTGGTGTTGTCGTCACCGCGGTGACGCCGTCCGGGTGTTGTCGTCGCCATGGTGACGCCGTCAGGGTGTTGTCGTCACCGCGCGTTGTACTCCATCCCACGCCGTCCGGGTGTTGTCGTTGCCGCGGTGACGCCATCCGGGTGTTGTCGTCGCCATGGTAACACCGTCCGGGTGTTGTCGTCACCGCGCGTTGTAACCCGTCCCACGCCGTCCTGGTGTTGTCGTCACCGCGGTGACGCCGTCCGGGTGTTGTCGTCACCATGGTGACACCGTCCGGGTGTTGTCGTCGCCATGGTGATGCCGTCAGGGTGTTGTCGTCACCGCGCGTTGTACTCCATCCCACGCCGTCCGGGTGTTGTCGTTGCCGCGGTGACGCCATCCGGGTGTTGTCGTCGCCATGGTAACGCCGTCCGGGTGTTGTCGTCACCGCGCGTTGTAACCCGTCCCACGCCGTCCTGGTGGTGTCGTCTCCGCGGTGACGCCGTCCGGGTGTTGTCGTCACCATGGTGACACCGTCCGGGTGTTGTCGTCGCCATGGTGACGCCGTCAGGGTGTTGTCGTCACCGCGCGTTGTACTCCATCCCACGCCGTCCGGGTGTTGTCGTCGCCGCGGTGACGCCATCCGGGTGTTGTCGTCGCCATGGTAACGCCGTCCGGGTTTTGTCGTCACCGCGCGTTGTAACCCGTCCCACGCCGTCCTGGTGTTGTCGTCACAGCGGTGACGCCGTCCGGGTGTTGTCGTCACCATGGTGACACCGTCCGGGTGTTGTCGTCGCCATGGTGATGCCGTCAGGGTGAAGTCGTCACCGCGCGTTGTACTCCATCCCACGCCGTCCGGGTGTTGTCGTTGCCGCGGTGACGCCATCCGGGTGTTGTCGTCGCCATGGTAACGCCGTCCGGGTTTTGTCGTCACCGCGCGTTGTAACCCATCCCACGCCGTCCTGGTGTTGTCGTCACCGCGGTGACGCCGTCCGGGTGTTGTCGTCACCATGGTGACACCGTCCGGGTGTTGTCGTCGCCATGGTGACGCCGTCAGGGTGTTGTCGTCACCGCGCGTTGTACTCCATCCCACGCCGTCCGGGTGTTGTCGTTGCCGCGGTGACGCCATCCGGGTGTTGTCGTCGCCATGGTAACGCCGTCCGGGTGTTGTCGTCACCGCGCGTTGTACTCCATCCCACGCCGTCTGGGTGTTGTCGTTGCCGCGGTGACGCCATCCGGGTGTTGTCGTCGCCATGGTAACGCCGTCCGGGTGTTGTCGTCACCGCGCGTTGTAACCCGTCCCACGCCGTCCTGGTGTTGTCGTCACCGCGGTGACGCCGTCTGGGTGTTGTCGTCACCATGGTGACACCGTCCGGGTGTTGTCGTCGCCATGGTGACGCCGTCAGGGTGTTGTCGTCACCGCGCGTTGTACTCCATCCCACGCCGTCCGGGTGTTGTCGTCGCCGCGGTGACGCCATCCGGGTGTTGTCGTCGCCATGGTAACGCCGTCCGGGTGTTGTCGTCACCGCGCGTTGTAACCCGTCCCACGCCGTCCTGGTGTTGTCGTCACCGCGGTGACGCCGTCCGGGTGTTGTCGTCACCATGGTGACGCCATCCGGGTGTTGTCGTCGCCATGGTAACGCCGTCCGGGTTTTGTCGTCACCGCGCGTTGTAACCCGTCCCACGCCGTCCTGGTGTTGTCGTCACCGCGGTGACGCCGTCCGGGTGTTGTCGTCACCATGGTGACACCGTCCGGGTGTTGTCGTCGCCATGGTGATGCCGTCAGGGTGTTGTCGTCACCGCGCGTTGTACTCCATCCCACGCCGTCCGGGTGTTGTCGTTGCCGCGGTGACGACATCCGGGTGTTGTCGTCGCCATGGTAACGCCGTCCGGGTGTTCTCGTCACCGCGCGTTGTAACCCGTCCCACGCCGTCCTGGTGTTGTCGTCACCGCGGTGACGCCGTCCGGGTGTTGTCGTCACCATGGTGACACCGTCCGGGTGTTGTCGTCGCCATGGTGACGCTGTCAGGGTGTTGTCGTCACCGCGCGTTGTACTCCATCCCACGCCGTCCGGGTGTTGTCGTTGCCGCGGTGACGCCATCCGGGTGTTGTCGTCGCCATGGTAACGCCGTCCGGGTGTTGTCGTCACCGCGCGTTGTAACCCGTCCCACGCCGTCCTGGTGTTGTCGTCACCGCGGTGACGCCGTCCGGGTGTTGTCGTCACCATGGTGACACCGTCCGGGTGTTGTCGTCGCCATGGTGATGCCGTCAGGGTGTTGTCGTCACCGCGCGTTGTACTCCATCCCACGCCGTCCGGGTGTTGTCGTTGCCGCGGTGACGCCATCCGGGTGTTGTCGTCGCCATGGTAACGCCGTCCGGGTTGTTGTCGTCACCGCGCGTTGTAACCCGTCCCACGCCGTCCTGGTGTTGTCGTCACCGCGGTGACGCCGTCCGGGTGTTGTCGTCACCATGGTGACACCGTCCGGGTGTTGTCGTCGCCATGGTGACGCCGTCAGGGTGTTGTCGTCACCGCGCGTTGTACTCCATCCCACGCCGTCCGGGTGTTGTCGTTGCCGCGGTGACGCCATCCGGGTGTTGTCGTCGCCATGGTAACGCCGTCCGGGTGTTGTCGTCACCGCGCGTTGTAACCCGTCCCACGCCGTCCTGGTGTTGTCGTCACCGCGGTGACGCCGTCCGGGTGTTGTCGTCACCATGGTGACACCGTCCGGGTGTTGTCGTCGCCATGGTGACGCCGTCAGGGTGTTGTCGTCACCGCGCGTTGTACTCCATCCCACGCCGTCCGGGTGTTGTCGTTGCCGCGGTGACGCCATCCGGGTGTTGTCGTCGCCATGGTAACGCCGTCCGGGTGTTGTCGTCACCGCGCGTTGTAACCCGTCCCACGCCGTCCTGGTGTTGTCGTCACCGCGGTGACGCCGTCCGGGTGTTGTCGTCACCATGGTGACACCGTCCGGGTGTTGTCGTCGCCATGGTGACGCCGTCAGGGTGTTGTCGTCACCGCGCGTTGTACTCCATCCCACGCCGTCCGGGTGTTGTCGTTGCCGCGGTGACGCCATCCGGGTGTTGTCGTCGCCATGGTAACGCCGTCCGGGTGTTGTCGTCACCGCGCGTTGTAACCCGTCCCACGCCGTCCTGGTGTTGTCGTCACCGCGGTGACGCCGTCCGGGTGTTGTCGTCGCCATGGTGACGCCGTCAGGGTGTTGTCGTCACCGCGCGTTGTACTCCATCCCACGCCGTCCGGGTGTTGTCGTTGCCGCGGTGACGCCATCCGGGTGTTGTCGTCGCCATGGTAACGCCGTCCGGGTGTTGTCGTCACCGCGCGTTGTAACCCGTCCCACGCCGTCCTGGTGTTGTCGTCACCGCGGTGACGCCGTCCGGGTGTTGTCGTCACCATGGTGACACCGTCCGGGTGTTGTCGTCGCCATGGTGACGCCGTCAGGGTGTTGTCGTCACCGCGCGTTGTACTCCATCCCACGCCGTCCGGGTGTTGTCGTTGCCGCGGTGACGCCATCCGGGTGTTGTCGTCGCCATGGTAACGCCGTCCGGGTGTTGTCGTCACCGCGCGTTGTAACCCGTCCCACGCCGTCCTGGTGTTGTCGTCACCGCGGTGACGCCGTCCGGGTGTTGTCGTCACCATGGTGACACCGTCCGGGTGTTGTCGTCGCCATGGTGATGCCGTCAGGGTGTTGTCGTCACCGCGCGTTGTACTCCATCCCACGCCGTCCGGGTGTTGTCGTTGCCGCGGTGACGACATCCGGGTGTTGTCGTCGCCATGGTAACGCCGTCCGGGTGTTGTCGTCACCGCGCGTTGTAACCCGTCCCACGCCGTCCTGGTGTTGTCGTCACCGTGGTGACGCCGTCCGGGTGTTGTCGTCACCATGGTGACACCGTCCGGGTGTTGTCGTCGCCATGGTGACGCCGTCAGGGTGTTGTCGTCACCGCGCGTTGTACTCCATCCCACGCCGTCCGGGTGTTGTCGTTGCCGCGGTGACGCCATCCGGGTGTTGTCGTCGCCATGGTAACGCCGTCTGGGTGTTGTCGTCACCGCGCGTTGTAACCCGTCCCACGCCGTCCTGGTGTTGTCGTCACCGCGGTGACGCCGTCCGGGTGTTGTCGTCACCATGGTGACACCGTCCGGGTGTTGTCGTCGCCATGGTGATGCCGTCAGGGTGTTGTCGTCACCGCGCGTTGTACTCCATCCCACGCCGTCCGGGTGTTGTCGTTGCCGCGGTGACGCCATCCGGGTGTTGTCGTCGCCATGGTAACGCCGTCCGGGTTGTTGTCGTCACCGCGCGTTGTAACCCGTCCCACGCCGTCCTGGTGTTGTCGTCACCGCGGTGACGCCGTCCGGGTGTTGTCGTCACCATGGTGACACCGTCCGGGTGTTGTCGTCGCCATGGTGACGCCATCCGGGTGTTGTCGTCGCCATGGTAACGCCGTCCGGGTGTTGTCGTCACCGCGCGTTGTAACCCGTCCCACGCCGTCCTGGTGTTGTCGTCATCGCGGTGACGCCGTCCGGGTGTTGTCGTCACCATGGTGACACCGTCCGGGTGTTGTCGTCGCCATGGTGACGCCGTCAGGGTGTTGTCGTCACCGCGCGTTGTACTCCATCCCACGCCGTCCGGGTGTTGTCGTTGCCGCGGTGACGCCATCCGGGTGTTGTCGTCGCCATGGTAACGCCGTCCAGGTGTTGTCGTTGCCGCGGTGACGCCATCCGGGTGTTGTCGTCGCCATGGTAACGCCGTCCGGGTGTTGTCGTCACCGCGCGTTGTAACCCGTCCCACGCCGTCCTGGTGTTGTCGTCACCGCGGTGACGCCGTCCGGGTGTTGTCGTCGCCATGGTGACACCGTCCGGGTGTTGTCGTCGCCATGGTGACGCCGTCAGGGTGTTGTCGTCACCGCGCGTTGTACTCCATCCCACGCCATCCGGGTGTTGTCGTTGCCGCGGTGACGCCATCCGGGTGTTGTCGTCGCCATGGTAACGCCGTCCGGGTGTTGTCGTCACCGCGCGTTGTAACCCGTCCCACGCCGTCCTGGTGTTGTCGTCACCGCGGTGACGCCGTCCGGGTGTTGTCGTCACCATGGTGACACCGTCCGGGTGTTGTCATCGCCATGGTGACGCCGTCAGGGTGTTGTCGTCACCGCGCGTTGTACTCCATCCCACGCCGTCCGGGTGTTGTCGTTGCCGCGGTGACGCCATCCGGGTGTTGTCGTCGCCATGGTAACGCCGTCCGGGTTTTGTCGTCACCGCGCGTTGTAACCCGTCCCACGCCGTCCGGGTGTTGTCGTCACCGCGGTGACGCCGTCCGGGTGTTGTCGTCACCATGGTGACACCGTCCGGGTGTTGTCGTCGCCATGGTGATGCCGTCAGGGTGTTGTCGTCACCGCGCGTTGTACTCCATCCCACGCCGTCCGGGTGTTGTCGTTGCCGCGGTGACGACATCCGGGTGTTGTCGTCGCCATGGTAACGCCGTCCGGGTGTTGTCGTCACCGCGCGTTGTAACCCGTCCCACGCCGTCCTGGTGTTGTCGTCACCGCGGTGACGCCGTCCGGGTGTTGTCGTCACCATGGTGACACCGTCCGGGTGTTGTCGTCGCCATGGTGACGCCGTCAGGGTGTTGTCGTCACCGCGCGTTGTACTCCATCCCACGCCGTCCGGGTGTTGTCGTTGCCGCGGTGACGCCATCCGGGTGTTGTCGTCGCCATGGTAACGCCGTCTGGGTGTTGTCGTCACCGCGCGTTGTAACCCGTCCCATGCCGTCCTGGTGTTGTCGTCACCGCGGTGACGCCGTCCGGGTGTTGTCGTCACCATGGTGACACCGTCCGGGTGTTGTCGTCGCCATGGTGATGCCGTCAGGGTGTTGTCGTCACCGCGCGTTGTACTCCATCCCACGCCGTCCGGGTGTTGTCGTTGCCGCGGTGACGCCATCCGGGTGTTGTCGTCGCCATGGTAACGCCGTCCGGGTTGTTGTCGTCACCGCGCGTTGTAACCCGTCCCACGCCGTCCTGGTGTTGTCGTCACCGCGGTGACGCCGTCCGGGTGTTGTCGTCACCATGGTGACACCGTCCGGGTGTTGTCGTCGCCATGGTGACGCCGTCAGGGTGTTGTCGTCACCGCGCGTTGTACTCCATCCCACGCCGTCCGGGTGTTGTCGTTGCCGCGGTGACGCCATCCGGGTGTTGTCGTCGCCATGGTAACGCCGTCCGGGTGTTGTCGTCACCGCGCGTTGTAACCCGTCCCACGCCGTCCTGGTGTTGTCGTCACCGCGGTGACGCCGTCCGGGTGTTGTCGTCACCATGGTGACACCGTCGGGGTGTTGTCGTCGCCATGGTGACGCCGTCAGGGTATTGTCGTCACCGCGCGTTGTAACCCGTCCCACGCCGTCCTGGTGTTGTCGTCACCGCGGTGACGCCGTCCGGGTGTTGTCGTCACCATGGTGACACCGTCCGGGTGTTGTCGTCGCCATGGTGATGCCGTCAGGGTGTTGTCGTCACCGCGCGTTGTACTCCATCCCACGCCGTCCGGGTGTTGTCGTCACCATGGTGACACCGTCCGGGTGTTGTCGTCGCCATGGTGACGCCGTCAGGGTGTTGTCGTCACCGCGCGTTGTACTCCATCCCACGCCGTCCGGGTGTTGTCGTCGCCGCGGTGACGCCATCCGGGTGTTGTCGTCGCCATGGTAACGCCGTCCGGGTGTTGTCGTCACCGCGCGTTGTAACCCGTCCCACGCCGTCCTGGTGTTGTCGTCACCGCGGTGACGCCGTCCGGGTGTTGTCGTCACCATGGTGACACCGTCCGGGTGTTGTCGTCGCCATGGTGACGCCGTCAGGGTGTTGTCGTCACCGCGCGTTGTACTCCATCCCACGCCGTCCGGGTGTTGTCGTTGCCGCGGTGACGCCATCCGGGTGTTGTCGTCGCCATGGTAACGCCGTCCGGGTGTTGTCGTCACCGCGCGTTGTAACCCGTCCCACGCCGTCCTGGTGTTGTCGTCACCACGGTGACGCCGTCCGGGTGTTGTCGTCACCATGGTGACACCGTCCGGGTGTTGTCGTCGCCATGGTGATGCCGTCAGGGTGTTGTCGTCACCGCGCGTTGTACTCCATCCCACGCCGTCCGGGTGTTGTCGTTGCCGCGGTGACGCCATCCGGGTGTTGTCGTCGCCATGGTAACGCCGTCCGGGTGTTGTCGTCACCGCGCGTTGTAACCCGTCCCACGCCGTCCTGGTGTTGTCGTCACCGCGGTGACGCCGTCCGGGTGTTGTCGTCACCATGGTGACACCGTCCGGGTGTTGTCGTCGCCATGGTGACGCCGTCAGGGTGTTGTCGTCACCGCGCGTTGTACTCCATCCCACGCCGTCCGGGTGTTGTCGTTGCCGCGGTGACGCCATCCGGGTGTTGTCGTCGCCATGGTAACGCCATCCGGGTGTTGTCGTCACCGCGCGTTGTAACCCGTCCCACGCCGTCCTGGTGTTGTCGTCACCGCGGTGACGCCGTCCGGGTGTTGTCGTCACCATGGTGACACCGTCCGGGTGTTGTCGTCGCCATGGTGACGCCGTCAGGGTGTTGTCGTCACCGCGCGTTGTACTCCATCCCACGCCGTCCGGGTGTTGTCGTTGCCGCGGTGACGCCATCCGGGTGTTGTCGTCGCCATGGTAACGCCGTCCGGGTGTTGTCGTCACCGCGCGTTGTAACCCGTCCCACGCCGTCCTGGTGTTGTCGTCACCGCGGTGACGCCGTCCGGGTGTTGTCGTCACCATGGTGACACCGTCCGGGTGTTGTCGTCGCCATGGTGACGCCGTCAGGGTGTTGTCGTCACCGCGCGTTGTACTCCATCCCACGCCGTCCGGGTGTTGTCGTTGCCGCGGTGACGCCATCCGGGTGTTGTCGTCGCCATGGTAACGCCGTCCGGGTGTTGTCGTCACCGCGCGTTGTAACCCGTCCCACGCCGTCCTGGTGTTGTCGTCACCGCGGTGACGCCGTCCGGGTGTTGTCGTCACCATGGTGACACCGTCCGGGTGTTGTCGTCGCCATGGTGACGCCGTCAGGGTGTTGTCGTCACCGCGCGTTGTACTCCATCCCACGCCGTCCGGGTGTTGTCGTTGCCGCGGTGACGCCATCCGGGTGTTGTCGTCGCCATGGTAACGCCGTCCGGGTGTTGTCGTCACCGCGCGTTGTAACCCGTCCCACGCCGTCCTGGTGTTGTCGTCACCGCGGTGACGCCGTCCGGGTGTTGTCGTCACCATGGTGACACCGTCCGGGTGTTGTCGTCGCCATGGTGACGCCGTCAGGGTGTTGTCGTCACCGCGCGTTGTACTCCATCCCACGCCGTCCGGGTGTTGTCGTTGCCGCGGTGACGCCATCCGGGTGTTGTCGTCGCCATGGTAACGCCGTCCGGGTGTTGTCGTCACCGCGCGTTGTAACCCGTCCCACGCCGTCCTGGTGTTGTCGTCACCGCGGTGACGCCGTCCGGGTGTTGTCGTCACCATGGTGACACCGTCCGGGTGTTGTCGTCGCCATGGTGACGCCGTCAGGGTGTTGTCGTCACCGCGCGTTGTACTCCATCCCACGCCGTCCGGGTGTTGTCGTTGCCGCGGTGACGCCATCCGGGTGTTGTCGTCGCCATGGTAACGCCGTCCGGGTGTTGTCGTCACCGCGCGTTGTAACCCGTCCCACGCCGTCCTGGTGTTGTCGTCACCGCGGTGACGCCGTCCGGGTGTTGTCGTCACCATGGTGACTCCGTCCAGGTGTTGTCATCGCCATGGTGATGCCGTCAGGGTGTTGTCATCACCGCGCGTTGTACTCCATCCCACGCCGTCCGGGTGTTGTCGTTGCCGCGGTGACGCCATCCGGGTGTTGTCGTCGCCATGGTAACGCCGTCCGGGTTTTGTCGTCACCGCGCGTTGTAACCCGTCCCACGCCGTCCTGGTGTTGTCGTCACCGCGGTGACGCCGTCCGGGTGTTGTCGTCACCATGGTGACACCGTCCGGGTGTTGTCGTCGCCATGGTGATGCCGTCAGGGTGTTGTCGTCACCGCGCGTTGTACTCCATCCCACGCCGTCCGGGTGTTGTCGTTGCCGCGGTGACGCCATCCGGGTGTTGTCGTCGCCATGGTAACGCCGTCCGGGTGTTGTCGTCACCGCGCGTTGTAACCCGTCCCACGCCGTCCTGGTGTTGTCGTCACCGCGGTGACGCCGTCCGGGTGTTGTCGTCACCATGGTGACACCGTCCGGGTGTTGTCGTCGCCATGGTGACGCCGTCAGGGTGTTGTCGTCACCGCGCGTTGTACTCCATCCCACGCCGTCCGGGTGTTGTCGTTGTCGCGGTGACGCCATCCGGGTGTTGTCGTCGCCATGGTAACGCCGTCTGGGTGTTGTCGTCACCGCGCGTTGTAACCCGTCCCACGCCGTCCTGGTGTTGTCGTCACCGCGGTGACGCCGTCCGGGTGTTGTCGTCACCATGGTGACACCGTCCGGGTGTTGTCGTCGCCATGGTGATGCCGTCAGGGTGTTGTCGTCACCGCGCGTTGTACTCCATCCCACGCCGTCCGGGTGTTGTTGTTGCCGCGGTGACGCCATCCGGGTGTTGTCGTCGCCATGGTAACGCCGTCCGGGTGTTGTCGTCACCGCGCGTTGTAACCCGTCCCACGCCGTCCTGGTGTTGTCGTCACCGCGGTGACGCCGTCCGGGTGTTGTCGTCACCATGGTGACACCGTCCGGGTGTTGTCGTCGCCATGGTGACGCCGTCAGGGTGTTGTCGTCACCGCGCGTTGTACTCCATCCCACGCCGTCCGGGTGTTGTCGTTGCCGCGGTGACGCCATCCGGGTGTTGTCGTCGCCATGGTAACGCCGTCTGGGTGTTGTCGTCACCGCGCGTTGTAACCCGTCCCACGCCGTCCTGGTGTTGTCGTTACCGCGGTGACGCCGTCCGGGTGTTGTCGTCACCATGGTGACACCGTCCGGGTGTTGTCGTCGCCATGGTAACGCCGTCCGGGTGTTGTCGTCACCGCGCGTTGTAACCCGTCCCACGCCGTCCTGGTGTTGTCGTCACCGCGGTGACGCCGTCCGGGTGTTGTCGTCACCATGGTGACACCGTCCGGGTGTTGTCGTCGCCATGGTGACGCCGTCAGGGTGTTGTCGTCACCGCGCGTTGTACTCCATCCCACGCCGTCCGGGTGTTGTCGTTGCCGCGGTGACGCCATCCGGGTGTTGTCGTCGCCATGGTAACGCCGTCCGGGTGTTGTCGTCACCGCGCGTTGTAACCCGTCCCACGCCGTCCTGGTGTTGTCGTCACCGCGGTGACGCCGTCCGGGTGTTGTCGTCACCATGGTGACACCGTCCGGGTGTTGTCGTCGCCATGGTGACGCCGTCAGGGTGTTGTCGTCACCGCGCGTTGTACTCCATCCCACGCCGTCCGGGTGTTGTCGTTGCCGCGGTGACGCCATCCGGGTGTTGTCGTCGCCATGGTAACGCCGTCCGGGTGTTGTCGTCACCGCGCGTTGTAACCCGTCCCACGCCGTCCTGGTGTTGTCGTCACCGCGGTGACGCCGTCCGGGTGTTGTCGTCACCATGGTGACACCGTCCGGGTGTTGTCGTCGCCATGGTGACGCCGTCAGGGTGTTGTCGTCACCGCGCGTTGTACTCCATCCCACGCCGTCCTGGTGTTGTCGTCACCGCGGTGACGCCGTCCGGGTGTTGTCGTCGCCATGGTAACGCCGTCCGGGTGTTGTCGTCACCGCGCGTTGTAACCCGTCCCACGCCGTCCTGGTGTTGTCGTCACCGCGGTGACGCCGTCCGGGTGTTGTCGTCACCATGGTGACACCGTCCGGGTGTTGTCGTCGCCATGGTGACGCCGTCAGGGTGTTGTCGTCACCGCGCGTTGTACTCCATCCCACGCCGTCCGGGTGTTGTCGTTGCCGCGGTGACGCCATCCGGGTGTTGTCGTCGCCATGGTAACGCCGTCCGGGTGTTGTCGTCACCGCGCGTTGTAACCCGTCCCACGCCGTCCTGGTGTTGTCGTCACCGCGGTGACGCCGTCCGGGTGTTGTCGTCACCATGGTGACACCGTCCGGGTGTTGTCGTCGCCATGGTGACGCCGTCAGGGTGTTGTCGTCACCGCGCGTTGTACTCCATCCCACGCCGTCCGGGTGTTGTCGTTGCCGCGGTGACGCCATCCGGGTGTTGTCGTCGCCATGGTAACGCCGTCCGGGTGTTGTCGTCACCGCGCGTTGTAACCCGTCCCACGCCGTCCTGGTGTTGTCGTCACCGCGGTGACGCCGTCCGGGTGTTGTCGTCACCATGGTGACACCGTCCGGGTGTTGTCGTCGCCATGGTGACGCCGTCAGGGTGTTGTCGTCACCGCGCGTTGTACTCCATCCCACGCCGTCCGGGTGTTGTCGTTGCCGCGGTGACGCCATCCGGGTGTTGTCGTCGCCATGGTAACGCCGTCCGGGTGTTGTCGTCACCGCGCGTTGTAACCCGTCCCACGCCGTCCTGGTGTTGTCGTCACCGCGGTGACGCCGTCCGGGTGTTGTCGTCACCATGGTGACACCGTCCGGGTGTTGTCGTCGCCATGGTGACGCCGTCAGGGTGTTGTCGTCACCGCGCGTTGTACTCCATCCCACGCCGTCCGGGTGTTGTCGTTGCCGCGGTGACGCCATCCGGGTGTTGTCGTCGCCATGGTAACGCCGTCCGGGTGTTGTCGTCACCGCGCGTTGTAACCCGTCCCACGCCGTCCTGGTGTTGTCGTCACCGCGGTGACGCCGTCCGGGTGTTGTCGTCACCATGGTGACACCGTCCGGGTGTTGTCGTCGCCATGGTGACGCCGTCAGGGTGTTGTCGTCACCGCGCGTTGTACTCCATCCCACGCCGTCCGGGTGTTGTCGTTGCCGCGGTGACGCCATCCGGGTGTTGTCGTCGCCATGGTAACGCCGTCCGGGTGTTGTCGTCACCGCGCGTTGTAACCCGTCCCACGCCGTCCTGGTGTTGTCGTCACCACGGTGACGCCGTCCGGGTGTTGTCGTCACCATGGTGACACCGTCCGGGTGTTGTCGTCGCCATGGTGATGCCGTCAGGGTGTTGTCGTCACCGCGCGTTGTACTCCATCCCACGCCGTCCGGGTGTTGTCCCTGCCGCGGTGACGCCATCCGGGTGTTGTCGTCGCCATGGTAACGCCGTCCGGGTTGTTGTCGTCACCGCGCGTTGTAACCCGTCCCACGCCGTCCTGGTGTTGTCGTCACCGCGGTGACGCCGTCCGGGTGTTGTCGTCACCATGGTGACACCGTCCGGGTGTTGTCGTCGCCATGGTGATGCCGTCAGGGTGTTGTCGTCACCGCGCGTTGTACTCCATCCCACGCCGTCCGGGTGTTGTCGTTGCCGCGGTGACGCCATCCGGGTGTTGTCGTCGCCATGGTAACGCCGTCCGGGTGTTGTCGTCACCGCGCGTTGTAACCCGTCCCACGCCGTCCTGGTGTTGTCGTCACCGCGGTGACGCCGTCCGGGTGTTGTCGTCACCATGGTGACACCGTCCAGGTGTTGTCATCGCCATGGTGATGCCGTCAGGGTGTTGTCGTCACCGCGCGTTGTACTCCATCCCACGCCGTCCGGGTGTTGTCGTTGCCGCGGTGACGCCATCCGGGTGTTGTCGTCGCCATGGTAACGCCGTCCGGGTTTTGTCGTCACCGCGCGTTGTAAACCGTCCCACGCCGTCCTGGTGTTGTCGTCACCGCGGTGACGCCGTCCGGGTGTTGTCGTCACCATGGTGACACCGTCCGGGTGTTGTCGTCGCCATGGTGATGCCGTCAGGGTGTTGTCGTCACCGCGCGTTGTACTCCATCCCATGCCGTCCGGGTGTTGTCGTTGCCGCGGTGACGCCATCCGGGTGTTGTCGTCGCCATGGTAACGCCGTCCGGGTGTTGTCGTCACCGCGCGTTGTAACCCGTCCCACGCCGTCCTGGTGTTGTCGTCACCGCGGTGACGCCGTCCGGGTGTTGTCGTCACCATGGTGACACCGTCCGGGTGTTGTCGTCGCCATGGTGACGCCGTCAGGGTGTTGTCGTCACCGCGCGTTGTACTCCATCCCACGCCGTCCGGGTGTTGTCGTTGCCGCGGTGACGCCATCCGGGTGTTGTCGTCGCCATGGTAACGCCGTCTGGGTGTTGTCGTCACCGCGCGTTGTAACCCGTCCCACGCCGTCCTGGTGTTGTCGTCACCGCGGTGACGCCGTCCGGGTGTTGTCGTCACCATGGTGACACCGTCCGGGTGTTGTCGTCGCCATGGTAACGCCGTCCGGGTGTTGTCGTCACCGCGCGTTGTAACCCGTCCCACGCCGTCCTGGTGTTGTCGTCACCGCGGTGACGCCGTCCGGGTGTTGTCGTCACCATGGTGACACCGTCCGGGTGTTGTCGTCGCCATGGTGACGCCGTCAGGGTGTTGTCGTCACCGCGCGTTGTACTCCATCCCACGCCGTCCGGGTGTTGTCGTTGCCGCGGTGACGCCATCCGGGTGTTGTCGTCGCCATGGTAACGCCGTCCGGGTGTTGTCGTCACCGCGCGTTGTAACCCGTCCCACGCCGTCCTGGTGTTGTCGTCACCGCGGTGACGCCGTCCGGGTGTTGTCGTCACCATGGTGACACCGTCCGGGTGTTGTCGTCGCCATGGTGACGCCGTCAGGGTGTTGTCGTCACCGCGCGTTGTACTCCATCCCACGCCGTCCGGGTGTTGTCGTTGCCGCGGTGACGCCATCCGGGTGTTGTCATCGCCATGGTAACGCCGTCCGGGTGTTGTCGTCACCGCGCGTTGTAACCCGTCCCACGCCGTCCTGGTGTTGTCGTCACCGCGGTGACGCCGTCCGGGTGTTGTCGTCACCATGGTGACACCGTCCGGGTGTTGTCGTCGCCATGGTGACGCCGTCAGGGTGTTGTCGTCACCGCGCGTTGTACTCCATCCCACGCCGTCCGGGTGTTGTCGTTGCCGCGGTGACGCCATCCGGGTGTTGTCGTCGCCATGGTAACGCCGTCCGGGTGTTGTCGTCACCGCGCGTTGTAACCCGTCCCACGCCGTCCTGGTGTTGTCGTCACCGCGGTGACGCCGTCCGGGTGTTGTCGTCACCATGGTGACACCGTCCGGGTGTTGTCGTCGCCATGGTGACGCCGTCAGGGTGTTGTCGTCACCGCGCGTTGTACTCCATCCCACGCCGTCCGGGTGTTGTCGTTGCCGCGGTGACGCCATCCGGGTGTTGTCGTCGCCATGGTAACGCCGTCCGGGTGTTGTCGTCACCGCGCGTTGTAACCCGTCCCACGCCGTCCTGGTGTTGTCGTCACCACGGTGACGCCGTCCGGGTGTTGTCGTCACCATGGTGACACCGTCCGGGTGTTGTCGTCGCCATGGTGATGCCGTCAGGGTGTTGTCGTCACCGCGCGTTGTACTCCATCCCACGCCGTCCGGGTGTTGTCCCTGCCGCGGTGACGCCATCCGGGTGTTGTCGTCGCCATGGTAACGCCGTCCGGGTTGTTGTCGTCACCGCGCGTTGTAACCCGTCCCACGCCGTCCTGGTGTTGTCGTCACCGCGGTGACGCCGTCCGGGTGTTGTCGTCACCATGGTGACACCGTCCGGGTGTTGTCGTCGCCATGGTGATGCCGTCAGGGTGTTGTCGTCACCGCGCGTTGTACTCCATCCCACGCCGTCCGGGTGTTGTCGTTGCCGCGGTGACGACATCCGGGTGTTGTCGTCGCCATGGTAACGCCGTCCGGGTGTTGTCGTCACCGCGCGTTGTAACCCGTCCCACGCCGTCCTGGTGTTGTCGTCACCGCGGTGACGCCGTCCGGGTGTTGTCGTCACCATGGTGACACCGTCCAGGTGTTGTCATCGCCATGGTGATGCCGTCAGGGTGTTGTCGTCACCGCGCGTTGTACTCCATCCCACGCCGTCCGGGTGTTGTCGTTGCCGCGGTGACGCCATCCGGGTGTTGTCGTCGCCATGGTAACGCCGTCCGGGTTTTGTCGTCACCGCGCGTTGTAAACCGTCCCACGCCGTCCTGGTGTTGTCGTCACCGCGGTGACGCCGTCCGGGTGTTGTCGTCACCATGGTGACACCGTCCGGGTGTTGTCGTCGCCATGGTGATGCCGTCAGGGTGTTGTCGTCACCGCGCGTTGTACTCCATCCCATGCCGTCCGGGTGTTGTCGTTGCCGCGGTGACGCCATCCGGGTGTTGTCGTCGCCATGGTAACGCCGTCCGGGTGTTGTCGTCACCGCGCGTTGTAACCCGTCCCACGCCGTCCTGGTGTTGTCGTCACCGCGGTGACGCCGTCCTGGTGTTGTCGTCACCATGGTGACACCGTCCGGGTGTTGTCGTCGCCATGGTGACGCCGTCAGGGTGTTGTCGTCACCGCACGTTGTACTCCATCCCACGCCGTCCGGGTGTTGTCGTTGCCGCGGTGACGCCATCCGGGTGTTGTCGTCGCCATGGTAACGCCGTCTGGGTGTTGTCGTCACCGCGCGTTGTAACCCGTCCCACGCCGTCCTGGTGTTGTCGTCACCGCGGTGACGCCGTCCGGGTGTTGTCGTCACCATGGTGACACCGTCCGGGTGTTGTCGTCGCCATGGTAACGCCGTCCGGGTGTTGTCGTCACCGCGCGTTGTAACCCGTCCCACGCCGTCCTGGTGTTGTCGTCACCGCGGTGACGCCGTCCGGGTGTTGTCGTCACCATGGTGACACCGTCCGGGTGTTGTCGTCGCCATGGTGACGCCGTCAGGGTGTTGTCGTCACCGCGCGTTGTACTCCATCCCACGCCGTCCGGGTGTTGTCGTTGCCGCGGTGACGCCATCCGGGTGTTGTCGTCGCCATGGTAACGCCGTCCGGGTGTTGTCGTCACCGCGCGTTGTAACCCGTCCCACGCCGTCCTGGTGTTGTCGTCACCGCGGTGACGCCGTCCGGGTGTTGTCGTCACCATGGTGACACCGTCCGGGTGTTGTCGTCGCCATGGTGACGCCGTCAGGGTGTTGTCGTCACCGCGCGTTGTACTCCATCCCACGCCGTCCGGGTGTTGTCGTCGCCGCGGTGACGCCATCCGGGTGTTGTCGTCGCCATGGTAACGCCGTCCGGGTGTTGTCGTCACCGCGCGTTGTAACCCGTCCCACGCCGTCCTGGTGTTGTCGTCACCGCGGTGACGCCGTCCGGGTGTTGTCGTCACCATGGTGACACCGTCCGGGTGTTGTCGTCGCCATGGTGACGCCGTCAGGGTGTTGTCGTCACCGCGCGTTGTACTCCATCCCACGCCGTCCGGGTGTTGTCGTTGCCGCGGTGACGCCATCCGGGTGTTGTCATCGCCATGGTAACGCCGTCCGGGTGTTGTCGTCACCGCGCGTTGTAACCCGTCCCACGCCGTCCTGGTGTTGTCGTCACCGCGGTGACGCCGTCCGGGTGTTGTCGTCACCATGGTGACACCGTCCGGGTGTTGTCGTCGCCATGGTGACGCCGTCAGGGTGTTGTCGTCACCGCGCGTTGTACTCCATCCCACGCCGTCCGGGTGTTGTCGTTGCCGCGGTGACGCCATCCGGGTGTTGTCGTCGCCATGGTAACGCCGTCCGGGTGTTGTCGTCACCGCGCGTTGTAACCCGTCCCACGCCGTCCTGGTGTTGTCGTCACCGCGGTGACGCCGTCCGGGTGTTGTCGTCACCATGGTGACACCGTCCGGGTGTTGTCGTCGCCATGGTGACGCCATCAGGGTGTTGTCGTCACCGCGCGTTGTACTCCATCCCACGCCGTCCGGGTGTTGTCGTTGCCGCGGTGACGCCATCCGGGTGTTGTCGTCGCCATGGTAACGCCGTCCGGGTGTTGTCGTCACCGCGCGTTGTAACCCGTCCCACGCCGTCCTGGTGTTGTCGTCACCGCGGTGACGCCGTCCGGGTGTTGTCGTCACCATGGTGACACCGTCCGGGTGTTGTCGTCGCCATGGTGACGCCGTCAGGGTGTTGTCGTCACCGCGCGTTGTACTCCATCCCACGCCGTCCGGGTGTTGTCGTTGCCGCGGTGACGCCATCCGGGTGTTGTCGTCGCCATGGTAACGCCGTCCGGGTGTTGTCGTCACCGCACGTTGTAACCCGTCCCACGCCGTCCTGGTGTTGTCGTCATCGCGGTGACGCCGTCCGGGTGTTGTCGTCACCATGGTGACACCGTCCGGGTGTTGTCGTCGCCATGGTGACGCCGTCAGGGTGTTGTCGTCACCGCGCGTTGTACTCCATCCCACGCCGTCCGGGTGTTGTCGTTGCCGCGGTGACGCCATCCGGGTGTTGTCGTCGCCATGGTAACGCCGTCCGGGTGTTGTCGTCACCGCGCGTTGTAACCCGTCCCACGCCGTCCTGGTGTTGTCGTCACCACGGTGACGCCGTCCGGGTGTTGTCGTCACCATGGTGACACCGTCCGGGTGTTGTCGTCGCCATGGTGATGCCGTCAGGGTGTTGTCGTCACCGCGCGTTGTACTCCATCCCACGCCGTCCGGGTGTTGTCGTTGCCGCGGTGACGCCATCCGGGTGTTGTCGTCGCCATGGTAACGCCGTCCGGGTTGTTGTCGTCACCGCGCGTTGTAACCCGTCCCACGCCGTCCTGGTGTTGTCGTCACCGCGGTGACGCCGTCCGGGTGTTGTCGTCACCATGGTGACACCGTCCGGGTGTTGTCGTCGCCATGGTGATGCCGTCAGGGTGTTGTCGTCACCGCGCGTTGTACTCCATCCCACGCCGTCCGGGTGTTGTCGTTGCCGCGGTGACGCCATCCGGGTGTTGTCGTCGCCATGGTAACGCCGTCCGGGTGTTGTCGTCACCGCGCGTTGTAACCCGTCCCACGCCGTCCTGGTGTTGTCGTCACCGCGGTGACGCCGTCCGGGTGTTGTCGTCACCATGGTGACACCGTCCAGGTGTTGTCATCGCCATGGTGATGCCGTCAGGGTGTTGTCGTCACCGCGCGTTGTACTCCATCCCACGCCGTCCGGGTGTTGTCGTTGCCGCGGTGACGCCATCCGGGTGTTGTCGTCGCCATGGTAACGCCGTCCGGGTTTTGTCGTCACCGCGCGTTGTAAACCGTCCCACGCCGTCCTGGTGTTGTCGTCACCGCGGTGACGCCGTCCGGGTGTTGTCGTCACCATGGTGACACCGTCCGGGTGTTGTCGTCGCCATGGTGATGCCGTCAGGGTGTTGTCGTCACCGCGCGTTGTACTCCATCCCATGCCGTCCGGGTGTTGTCGTTGCCGCGGTGACGCCATCCGGGTGTTGTCGTCGCCATGGTAACGCCGTCCGGGTGTTGTCGTCACCGCGCGTTGTAACCCGTCCCACGCCGTCCTGGTGTTGTCGTCACCGCGGTGACGCCGTCCGGGTGTTGTCGTCACCATGGTGACACCGTCCGGGTGTTGTCGTCGCCATGGTGACGCCGTCAGGGTGTTGTCGTCACCGCGCGTTGTACTCCATCCCACGCCGTCCGGGTGTTGTCGTTGCCGCGGTGACGCCATCCGGGTGTTGTCGTCGCCATGGTAACGCCGTCTGGGTGTTGTCGTCACCGCGCGTTGTAACCCGTCCCACGCCGTCCTGGTGTTGTCGTCACCGCGGTGACGCCGTCCGGGTGTTGTCGTCACCATGGTGACACCGTCCGGGTGTTGTCGTCGCCATGGTAACGCCGTCCGGGTGTTGTCGTCACCGCGCGTTGTAACCCGTCCCACGCCGTCCTGGTGTTGTCGTCACCGCGGTGACGCCGTCCGGGTGTTGTCGTCACCATGGTGACACCGTCCGGGTGTTGTCGTCGCCATGGTGACGCCGTCAGGGTGTTGTCGTCACCGCGCGTTGTACTCCATCCCACGCCGTCCGGGTGTTGTCGTTGCCGCGGTGACGCCATCCGGGTGTTGTCGTCGCCATGGTAACGCCGTCCGGGTGTTGTCGTCACCGCGCGTTGTAACCCGTCCCACGCCGTCCTGGTGTTGTCGTCACCGCGGTGACGCCGTCCGGGTGTTGTCGTCACCATGGTGACACCGTCCGGGTGTTGTCGTCGCCATGGTGACGCCGTCAGGGTGTTGTCGTCACCGCGCGTTGTACTCCATCCCACGCCGTCCGGGTGTTGTCGTTGCCGCGGTGACGCCATCCGGGTGTTGTCATCGCCATGGTAACGCCGTCCGGGTGTTGTCGTCACCGCGCGTTGTAACCCGTCCCACGCCGTCCTGGTGTTGTCGTCACCGCGGTGACGCCGTCCGGGTGTTGTCGTCACCATGGTGACACCGTCCGGGTGTTGTCGTCGCCATGGTGACGCCGTCAGGGTGTTGTCGTCACCGCGCGTTGTACTCCATCCCACGCCGTCCGGGTGTTGTCGTTGCCGCGGTGACGCCATCCGGGTGTTGTCGTCGCCATGGTAACGCCGTCCGGGTGTTGTCGTCACCGCGCGTTGTAACCCGTCCCACGCCGTCCGGGTGTTGTCGTCACCGCGGTGACGCCGTCCGGGTGTTGTCGTCACCATGGTGACACCGTCCGGGTGTTGTCGTCGCCATGGTGATGCCGTCAGGGTGTTGTCGTCACCGCGCGTTGTACTCCATCCCACGCCGTCCGGGTGTTGTCGTTGCCGCGGTGACGACATCCGGGTGTTGTCGTCGCCATGGTAACGCCGTCCGGGTGTTGTCGTCACCGCGCGTTGTAACCCGTCCCACGCCGTCCTGGTGTTGTCGTCACCGCGGTGACGCCGTCCGGGTGTTGTCGTCACCATGGTGACACCGTCCGGGTGTTGTCGTCGCCATGGTGACGCCGTCAGGGTGTTGTCGTCACCGCGCGTTGTACTCCATCCCACGCCGTCCGGGTGTTGTCGTTGCCGCGGTGACGCCATCCGGGTGTTGTCGTCGCCATGGTAACGCCGTCCGGGTGTTGTCGTCACCGCGCGTTGTAACCCGTCCCATGCCGTCCTGGTGTTGTCGTCACCGCGGTGACGCCGTCCGGGTGTTGTCGTCACCATGGTGACACCGTCCGGGTGTTGTCGTCGCCATGGTGATGCCGTCAGGGTGTTGTTGTCACCGCGCGTTGTACTCCATCCCACGCCGTCCGGGTGTTGTCGTTGCCGCGGTGACGCCATCCGGGTGTTGTCGTCGCCATGGTAACGCCGTCCGGGTTGTTGTCGTCACCGCGCGTTGTAACCCGTCCCACGCCGTCCTGGTGTTGTCGTCACCGCGGTGACGCCGTCCGGGTGTTGTCGTCACCATGGTGACACCGTCCGGGTGTTGTCGTCGCCATGGTGACGCCGTCAGGGTGTTGTCGTCACCGCGCGTTGTACTCCATCCCACGCCGTCCGGGTGTTGTCGTTGCCGCGGTGACGCCATCCGGGTGTTGTCGTCGCCATGGTAACGCCGTCCGGGTGTTGTCGTCACCGCGCGTTGTAACCCGTCCCACGCCGTCCTGGTGTTGTCGTCACCGCGGTGACGCCGTCCGGGTGTTGTCGTCACCCTGGTGACACCGTCCGGGTGTTGTCGTCGCCATGGTGACGCCGTCAGGGTGTTGTCGTCACCGCGCGTTGTACTCCATCCCACGCCGTCCGGGTGTTGTCGTTGCCGCGGTGACGCCATCCGGGTGTTGTCGTCGCCATGGTAACGCCGTCCGGGTGTTGTCGTCACCGCGCGTTGTAACCCGTCCCACGCCGTCCTGGTGTTGTCGTCACCGCGGTGACGCCGTCCGGGTGTTGTCGTCACCATGGTGACACCGTCCGGGTGTTGTCGTCGCCATGGTGATGCCGTCAGGGTGTTGTCGTCACCGCGCGTTGTATTCCATCCCACGCCGTCCGGGTGTTGTCGTCACCATGGTGACACCGTCCGGGTGTTGTCGTCGCCATGGTGACGCCGTCAGGGTGTTGTCGTCACCGCGCGTTGTACTCCATCCCACGCCGTCCGGGTGTTGTCGTCGCCGCGGTGACGCCATCCGGGTGTTGTCGTCGCCATGGTAACGCCGTCCGGGTGTTGTCGTCACCGCGCGTTGTAACCCGTCCCACGCCGTCCTGGTGTTGTCGTCACCGCGGTGACGCCGTCCGGGTGTTGTCGTCACCATGGTGACACCGTCCGGGTGTTGTCGTCGCCATGGTGACGCCGTCAGGGTGTTGTCGTCACCGCGCGTTGTACTCCATCCCACGCCGTCCGGGTGTTGTCGTTGCCGCGGTGACGCCATCCGGGTGTTGTCGTCGCCATGGTAACGCCGTCCGGGTGTTGTCGTCACCGCGCGTTGTAACCCGTCCCACGCCGTCCTGGTGTTGTCGTCACCACGGTGACGCCGTCCGGGTGTTGTCGTCACCATGGTGACACCGTCCCGGTGTTGTCGTCGCCATGGTGATGCCGTCAGGGTGTTGTCGTCACCGCGCGTTGTACTCCATCCCACGCCGTCCGGGTGTTGTCGTTGCCGCGGTGACGCCATCCGGGTGTTGTCGTCGCCATGGTAACGCCGTCCGGGTGTTGTCGTCACCGCGCGTTGTAACCCGTCCCACGCCGTCCTGGTGTTGTCGTCACCGCGGTGACGCCGTCCGGGTGTTGTCGTCACCATGGTGACACCGTCCGGGTGTTGTCGTCGCCATGGTGATGCCGTCAGGGTGTTGTCGTCACCGCGCGTTGTACTCCATCCCACGCCGTCCGGGTGTTGTCGTTGCCGCGGTGACGCCATCCGGGTGTTGTCGTCGCCATGGTAACGCCGTCCGGGTGTTGTCGTCACCGCGCGTTGTAACCCGTCCCACGCCGTCCTGGTGTTGTCGTCACCGCGGTGACGCCGTCCGGGTGTTGTCGTCACCATGGTGACACCGTCCGGGTGTTGTCGTCGCCATGGTGATGCCGTCAGGGTGTTGTCGTCACCGCGCGTTGTACTCCATCCCACGCCGTCCGGGTGTTGTCGTTGCCGCGGTGACGCCATCCGGGTGTTGTCGTCGCCATGGTAACGCCGTCCGGGTGTTGTCGTCACCGCGCGTTGTAACCCGTCCCACGCCGTCCTGGTGTTGTCGTCACCGCGGTGACGCCGTCCGGGTGTTGTCGTCACCATGGTGACACCGTCCGGGTGTTGTCGTCGCCATGGTGATGCCGTCAGGGTGTTGTCGTCACCGCGCGTTGTACTCCATCCCACGCCGTCCGGGTGTTGTCGTTGCCGCGGTGACGACATCCGGGTGTTGTCGTCGCCATGGTAACGCCGTCCGGGTGTTGTCGTCACCGCGCGTTGTAACCCGTCCCACGCCGTCCTGGTGTTGTCGTCACCGCGGTGACGCCGTCCGGGTGTTGTCGTCACCATGGTGACACCGTCCGGGTGTTGTCGTCGCCATGGTGACGCCGTCAGGGTGTTGTCGTCACCGCGCGTTGTACTCCATCCCACGCCGTCCGGGTGTTGTCGTTGCCGCGGTGACGCCATCCGGGTGTTGTCGTCGCCATGGTAACGCCGTCCGGGTGTTGTCGTCACCGCACGTTGTAACCCGTCCCACGCCGTCCTGGTGTTGTCGTCATCGCGGTGACGCCGTCCGGGTGTTGTCGTCACCATGGTGACACCGTCCGGGTGTTGTCGTCGCCATGGTGACGCCGTCAGGGTGTTGTCGTCACCGCGCGTTGTACTCCATCCCACGCCGTCCGGGTGTTGTCGTTGCCGCGGTGACGCCATCCGGGTGTTGTCGTCGCCATGGTAACGCCGTCCAGGTGTTGTCGTTGCCGCGGTGACGCCGTCCGGGTGTTGTCGTCACCGCACGTTGTAACCCGTCCCACGCCGTCCTGGTGTTGTCGTCATCGCGGTGACGCCGTCCGGGTGTTGTCGTCACCATGGTGACACCGTCCGGGTGTTGTCGTCGCCATGGTGACGCCGTCAGGGTGTTGTCGTCACCGCGCGTTGTACTCCATCCCACGCCGTCCGGGTGTTGTCGTTGCCGCGGTGACGCCATCCGGGTGTTGTCGTCGCCATGGTAACGCCGTCCGGGTGTTGTCGTCACCGCGCGTTGTAACCCGTCCCACGCCGTCCTGGTGTTGTCGTCACCACGGTGACGCCGTCCGGGTGTTGTCGTCACCATGGTGACACCGTCCCGGTGTTGTCGTCGCCATGGTGATGCCGTCAGGGTGTTGTCGTCACCGCGCGTTGTACTCCATCCCACGCCGTCCGGGTGTTGTCGTTGCCGCGGTGACGCCATCCGGGTGTTGTCGTCGCCATGGTAACGCCGTCCGGGTGTTGTCGTCACCGCGCGTTGTAACCCGTCCCACGCCGTCCTGGTGTTGTCGTCACCGCGGTGACGCCGTCCGGGTGTTGTCGTCACCATGGTGACACCGTCCGGGTGTTGTCGTCGCCATGGTGATGCCGTCAGGGTGTTGTCGTCACCGCGCGTTGTACTCCATCCCACGCCGTCCGGGTGTTGTCGTTGCCGCGGTGACGCCATCCGGGTGTTGTCGTCGCCATGGTAACGCCGTCCGGGTGTTGTCGTCACCGCGCGTTGTAACCCGTCCCACGCCGTCCTGGTGTTGTCGTCACCGCGGTGACGCCGTCCGGGTGTTGTCGTCACCATGGTGACACCGTCCGGGTGTTGTCGTCGCCATGGTGACGCCGTCAGGGTGTTGTCGTCACCGCGCGTTGTACTCCATCCCACGCCGTCCGGGTGTTGTCGTTGCCGCGGTGACGCCATCCGGGTGTTGTCGTCGCCATGGTAACGCCGTCCGGGTGTTGTCGTCACCGCGCGTTGTAACCCGTCCCACGCCGTCCTGGTGTTGTCGTCACCGCGGTGACGCCGTCCGGGTGTTGTCGTCACCATGGTGACACCGTCCGGGTGTTGTCGTCGCCATGGTGATGCCGTCAGGGTGTTGTCGTCACCGCGCGTTGTACTCCATCCCACGCCGTCCGGGTGTTGTCGTTGCCGCGGTGACGACATCCGGGTGTTGTCGTCGCCATGGTAACGCCGTCCGGGTGTTGTCGTCACCGCGCGTTGTAACCCGTCCCACGCCGTCCTGGTGTTGTCGTCACCGCGGTGACGCCGTCCGGGTGTTGTCGTCACCATGGTGACACCGTCCGGGTGTTGTCGTCGCCATGGTGACGCCGTCAGGGTGTTGTCGTCACCGCGCGTTGTACTCCATCCCACGCCGTCCGGGTGTTGTCGTTGCCGCGGTGACGCCATCCGGGTGTTGTCGTCGCCATGGTAACGCCGTCCGGGTGTTGTCGTCACCGCACGTTGTAACCCGTCCCACGCCGTCCTGGTGTTGTCGTCATCGCGGTGACGCCGTCCGGGTGTTGTCGTCACCATGGTGACACCGTCCGGGTGTTGTCGTCGCCATGGTGACGCCGTCAGGGTGTTGTCGTCACCGCGCGTTGTACTCCATCCCACGCCGTCCGGGTGTTGTCGTTGCCGCGGTGACGCCATCCGGGTGTTGTCGTCGCCATGGTAACGCCGTCCAGGTGTTGTCGTTGCCGCGGTGACGCCATCCGGGTGTTGTCGTCGCCATGGTAACGCCGTCCGGGTGTTGTCGTCACCGCGCGTTGTAACCCGTCCCACGCCATCCTGGTGTTGTCGTCACCGCGGTGACGCCGTCCGGGTGTTGTCGTCACCATGGTGACACCGTCCGGGTGTTGTCGTCGCCATGGTGATGCCGTCAGGGTGTTGTCGTCACCGCGCGTTGTACTCCATCCCACGCCGTCCGGGTGTTGTCGTTGCCGCGGTGACGCCATCCGGGTGTTGTCGTCGCCATGGTAACGCCGTCCGGGTGTTGTCGTCACCGCGCGTTGTAACCCGTCCCACGCCGTCCTGGTGTTGTCATCACCGCGGTGACGCCGTCCGGGTGTTGTCGTCACCATGGTGACACCGTCCGGGTGTTGTCGTCGCCATGGTGACGCCGTCAGGGTGTTGTCGTCACCGCGCGTTGTACTCCATCCCACGCCGTCCGGGTGTTGTCGTTGCCGCGGTGACGCCATCCGGGTGTTGTCGTCGCCATGGTAACGCCGTCCGGGTGTTGTCGTCACCGCGCGTTGTAACCCGTCCCACGCCGTCCTGGTGGTGTCGTCTCCGCGGTGACGCCGTCCGGGTGTTGTCGTCACCATGGTGACACCGTCCGGGTGTTGTCGTCGCCATGGTGACACCGTCAGGGTGTTGTCGTCGCCATGGTGACGCCGTCAGGGTGTTGTCGTCACCGCGCGTTGTACTCCATCCCACGCCGTCCGGGTGTTGTCGTTGCCGTGGTGACGCCATCCGGGTGTTGTCGTCGCCATGGTAACGCCGTCCGGGTGTTGTCGTCACCGCGCGTTGTAACCCGTCCCACGCCGTCCTGGTGTTGTCGTCACCGCGGTGACGCCGTCCGGGTGTTGTCGTCACCATGGTGACACCGTCCGGGTGTTGTCGTCGCCATGGTGACGCCGTCAGGGTGTTTTCGTCACCGCGCGTTGTACTCCATCCCACGCCGTCCGGGTGTTGTCGTTGCCGCGGTGACGCCATCCGGGTGTTGTCGTCGCCATGGTAACGCCGTCCGGGTGTTGTCGTCACCGCGCGTTGTAACCCGTCCCACGCCGTCCTGGTGTTGTCGTCACCGCGGTGACGCCGTCCGGGTGTTGTCGTCACCATGGTGACACCGTCCGGGTGTTGTCGTCGCCATGGTGACGCCGTCAGGGTGTTGTCGTCACCGCGCGTTGTACTCCATCCCACGCCGTCCGGGTGTTGTCGTCGCCGCGGTGACGCCATCCGGGTGTTGTCGTCGCCATGGTAACGCCGTCCGGGTGTTGTCGTCACCGCGCGTTGTAACCCGTCCCACGCCGTCCTGGTGTTGTCGTCACCGCGGTGACGCCGTCCGGGTGTTGTCGTCACCATGGTGACACCGTCCGGGTGTTGTCGTCGCCATGGTGACGCCGTCAGGGTGTTGTCGTCACCGCGCGTTGTAACCCGTCCCACGCCGTCCTGGTGTTGTCGTCACCGCGGTGACGCCGTCCGGGTGTTGTCGTCACCATGGTGACACCGTCCGGGTGTTGTCGTCGCCATGGTGACGCCGTCCGGGTGTTGTCGTCACCGCGCGTTGTACTCCATCCCACGCCGTCCGGGTGTTGTCGTTGCCGCGGTGACGCCATCCGGGTGTTGTCGTCGCCATGGTAACGCCGTCCGGGTGTTGTCGTCACCGCGCGTTGTAACCCGTCCCACGCCGTCCTGGTGTTGTCGTCACCGCGGTGACGCCGTCCGGGTGTTGTCGTCACCATGGTGACACCGTCCGGGTGTTGTCGTCGCCATGGTGACGCCGTCAGGGTGTTGTCGTCACCGCGCGTTGTACTCCATCCCACGCCGTCCTGGTGTTGTCGTCACCGCGGTGACGCCGTCCGGGTGTTGTCGTCGCCATGGTGACGCCGTCAGGGTGTTGTCGTCACCGCGCGTTGTACTCCATCCCACGCCGTCCGGGTGTTGTCGTTGCCGCGGTGACGCCGTCCGGGTGTTGTCGTCGCCATGGTAACGCCGTCCGGGTGTTGTCGTCACCGCGCGTTGTAACCCGTCCCACGCCGTCCTGGTGTTGTCGTCACCGCGGTGACGCCGTCCGGGTGTTGTCGTCACCATGGTGACACCGTCCGGGTGTTGTCGTCGCCATGGTGACGCCGTCAGGGTGTTGTCGTCACCGCGCGTTGTACTCCATCCCACGCCGTCCGGGTGTTGTCGTTGCCGCGGTGACGCCATCCGGGTGTTGTCGTCGCCATGGTAACGCCGTCCGGGTGTTGTCGTCACCGCGCGTTGTAACCCGTCCCACGCCGTCCTGGTGTTGTCGTCACCGCGGTGACGCCGTCCGGGTGTTGTCGTCACCATGGTGACACCGTCCGGGTGTTGTCGTCGCCATGGTGACGCCGTCAGGGTGTTGTCGTCACCGCGCGTTGTACTCCATCCCACGCCGTCCGGGTGTTGTCGTTGCCGCGGTGACGCCATCCGGGTGTTGTCGTCGCCATGGTAACGCCGTCCGGGTGTTGTCGTCACCGCGCGTTGTAACCCGTCCCACGCCGTCCTGGTGTTGTCGTCACCGCGGTGACGCCGTCCGGGTGTTGTCGTCACCATGGTGACACCGTCCGGGTGTTGTCGTCGCCATGGTGACGCCGTCAGGGTGTTGTCGTCACCGCGCGTTGTACTCCATCCCACGCCGTCCGGGTGTTGTCGTTGCCGCGGTGACGCCATCCGGGTGTTGTCGTCGCCATGGTAACGCCGTCCGGGTGTTGTCGTCACCGCGCGTTGTAACCCGTCCCACGCCGTCCTGGTGTTGTCGTCACCGCGGTGACGCCGTCCGGGTGTTGTCGTCACCATGGTGACACCGTCCGGGTGTTGTCGTCGCCATGGTGACGCCGTCAGGGTGTTGTCGTCACCGCGCGTTGTACTCCATCCCACGCCGTCCGGGTGTTGTCGTTGCCGCGGTGACGCCATCCGGGTGTTGTCGTCGCCATGGTAACGCCGTCCGGGTGTTGTCGTCACCGCGCGTTGTAACCCGTCCCACGCCGTCCTGGTGTTGTCGTCACCGCGGTGACGCCGTCCGGGTGTTGTCGTCACCATGGTGACACCGTCCAGGTGTTGTCATCGCCATGGTGATGCCGTCAGGGTGTTGTCATCACCGCGCGTTGTACTCCATCCCACGCCGTCCGGGTGTTGTCGTTGCCGCGGTGACGCCATCCGGGTGTTGTCGTCGCCATGGTAACGCCGTCCGGGTTTTGTCGTCACCGCGCGTTGTAACCCGTCCCACGCCGTCCTGGTGTTGTCGTCACCGCGGTGACGCCGTCCGGGTGTTGTCGTCACCATGGTGACACCGTCCGGGTGTTGTCGTCGCCATGGTGATGCCGTCAGGGTGTTGTCGTCACCGCGCGTTGTACTCCATCCCATGCCGTCCGGGTGTTGTCGTTGCCGCGGTGACGCCATCCGGGTGTTGTCGTCGCCATGGTAACGCCGTCCGGGTGTTGTCGTCACCGCGCGTTGTAACCCGTCCCACGCCGTCCTGGTGTTGTCGTCACCGCGGTGACGCCGTCCGGGTGTTGTCGTCACCATGGTGACACCGTCCGGGTGTTGTCGTCGCCATGGTGACGCCGTCAGGGTGTTGTCGTCACCGCGCGTTGTACTCCATCCCACGCCGTCCGGGTGTTGTCGTTGCCGCGGTGACGCCATCCGGGTGTTGTCGTCGCCATGGTAACGCCGTCTGGGTGTTGTCGTCACCGCGCGTTGTAACCCGTCCCACGCCGTCCTGGTGTTGTCGTCACCGCGGTGACGCCGTCCGGGTGTTGTCGTCACCATGGTGACACCGTCCGGGTGTTGTCGTCGCCATGGTGACGCCGTCAGGGTGTTGTCGTCACCGCGCGTTGTACTCCATCCCACGCCGTCCGGGTGTTGTCGTTGCCGCGGTGACGCCATCCGGGTGTTGTCGTCGCCATGGTAACGCCGTCCGGGTGTTGTCGTCACCGCGCGTTGTAACCCGTCCCACGCCGTCCTGGTGTTGTCGTCACCGCGGTGACGCCGTCCGGGTGTTGTCGTCACCATGGTGACACCGTCCGGGTGTTGTCGTCGCCATGGTGACGCCGTCAGGGTGTTGTCGTCACCGCGCGTTGTACTCCATCCCACGCCGTCCGGGTGTTGTCGTTGCCGCGGTGACGCCATCCGGGTGTTGTCGTCGCCATGGTAACGCCGTCCGGGTGTTGTCGTCACTGCGCGTTGTAACCCGGCCCACGCCGTCCGGGTGTTGTTGTCACCGCGGTGACGCCGTCCGGGTGTTGTCGTCACCATGGTGACACCGTCCGGGTGTTGTCGTCGCCATGGTAACGCCGTCCGGGTGTTGTCGTCACCGCGCGTTGTAACCCGTCCCACGCCGTCCTGGTGTTGTCGTCACCGCGGTGACGCCGTCCGGGTGTTGTCGTCACCATGGTGACACCGTCCGGGTGTTGTCGTCGCCATGGTGACGCCGTCAGGGTGTTGTCGTCACCGCGCGTTGTACTCCATCCCACGCCGTCCGGGTGTTGTCGTTGCCGCGGTGACGCCATCCGGGTGTTGTCGTCGCCATGGTAACGCCGTCCGGGTGTTGTCGTCACCGCGCGTTGTAACCCGTCCCACGCCGTCCTGGTGTTGTCGTCACCGCGGTGACGCCGTCCGGGTGTTGTCGTCACCATGGTGACACCGTCCGGGTGTTGTCGTCGCCATGGTGACGCCGTCAGGGTGTTGTCGTCACCGCGCGTTGTACTCCATCCCACGCCGTCCGGGTGTTGTCGTTGCCGCGGTGACGCCATCCGGGTGTTGTCGTCGCCATGGTAACGCCGTCCGGGTGTTGTCGTCACCGCGCGTTGTAACCCGTCCCACGCCGTCCTGGTGTTGTCGTCACCGCGGTGACGCCGTCCGGGTGTTGTCGTCACCATGGTGACACCGTCCGGGTGTTGTCGTCGCCATGGTGACGCCGTCAGGGTGTTGTCGTCACCGCGCGTTGTACTCCATCCCACGCCGTCCGGGTGTTGTCGTTGCCGCGGTGACGCCATCCGGGTGTTGTCGTCGCCATGGTAACGCCGTCCGGGTGTTGTCGTCACCGCGCGTTGTAACCCGTCCCACGCCGTCCTGGTGTTGTCGTCACCGCGGTGACGCCGTCCGGGTGTTGTCGTCACCATGGTGACACCGTCCGGGTGTTGTCGTCGCCATGGTGACGCCGTCAGGGTGTTGTCGTCACCGCGCGTTGTACTCCATCCCACGCCGTCCGGGTGTTGTCGTTGCCGCGGTGACGCCATCCGGGTGTTGTCGTCGCCATGGTAACGCCGTCCGGGTGTTGTCGTCACCGCGCGTTGTAACCCGTCCCACGCCGTCCTGGTGTTGTCGTCACCGCGGTGACGCCGTCCGGGTGTTGTCGTCACCATGGTGACACCGTCCAGGTGTTGTCATCGCCATGGTGATGCCGTCAGGGTGTTGTCATCACCGCGCGTTGTACTCCATCCCACGCCGTCCGGGTGTTGTCGTTGCCGCGGTGACGCCATCCGGGTGTTGTCGTCGCCATGGTAACGCCGTCCGGGTTTTGTCGTCACCGCGCGTTGTAACCCGTCCCACGCCGTCCTGGTGTTGTCGTCACCGCGGTGACGCCGTCCGGGTGTTGTCGTCACCATGGTGACACCGTCCGGGTGTTGTCGTCGCCATGGTGATGCCGTCAGGGTGTTGTCGTCACCGCGCGTTGTACTCCATCCCATGCCGTCCGGGTGTTGTCGTTGCCGCGGTGACGCCATCCGGGTGTTGTCGTCGCCATGGTAACGCCGTCCGGGTGTTGTCGTCACCGCGCGTTGTAACCCGTCCCACGCCGTCCTGGTGTTGTCGTCACCGCGGTGACGCCGTCCGGGTGTTGTCGTCACCATGGTGACACCGTCCGGGTGTTGTCGTCGCCATGGTGACGCCGTCAGGGTGTTGTCGTCACCGCGCGTTGTACTCCATCCCACGCCGTCCGGGTGTTGTCGTTGCCGCGGTGACGCCATCCGGGTGTTGTCGTCGCCATGGTAACGCCGTCTGGGTGTTGTCGTCACCGCGCGTTGTAACCCGTCCCACGCCGTCCTGGTGTTGTCGTCACCGCGGTGACGCCGTCCGGGTGTTGTCGTCACCATGGTGACACCGTCCGGGTGTTGTCGTCGCCATGGTGACGCCGTCAGGGTGTTGTCGTCACCGCGCGTTGTACTCCATCCCACGCCGTCCGGGTGTTGTCGTTGCCGCGGTGACGCCATCCGGGTGTTGTCGTCGCCATGGTAACGCCGTCCGGGTGTTGTCGTCACCGCGCGTTGTAACCCGTCCCACGCCGTCCTGGTGTTGTCGTCACCGCGGTGACGCCGTCCGGGTGTTGTCGTCACCATGGTGACACCGTCCGGGTGTTGTCGTCGCCATGGTGACGCCGTCAGGGTGTTGTCGTCACCGCGCGTTGTACTCCATCCCACGCCGTCCGGGTGTTGTCGTTGCCGCGGTGACGCCATCCGGGTGTTGTCGTCGCCATGGTAACGCCGTCCGGGTGTTGTCGTCACTGCGCGTTGTAACCCGGCCCACGCCGTCCGGGTGTTGTTGTCACCGCGGTGACGCCGTCCGGGTGTTGTCGTCACCATGGTGACACCGTCCGGGTGTTGTCGTCGCCATGGTAACGCCGTCCGGGTGTTGTCGTCACCGCGCATTGTAACCCGTCCCACGCCGTCCTGGTGTTGTCGTCACCGCGGTGACGCCGTCCGGGTGTTGTCGTCACCATGGTGACACCGTCCGGGTGTTGTCGTCGCCATGGTGACGCCGTCAGGGTGTTGTCGTCACCGCGCGTTGTACTCCATCCCACGCCGTCCGGGTGTTGTCGTTGCCGCGGTGACGCCATCCGGGTGTTGTCGTCGCCATGGTAACGCCGTCCGGGTGTTGTCGTCACCGCGCGTTGTAACCCGTCCCACGCCGTCCTGGTGTTGTCCTCACCGCGGTGACGCCGTCCGGGTGTTGTCGTCACCATGGTGACACCGTCCGGGTGTTGTCGTCGCCATGGTGACGCCGTCAGGGTGTTGTCGTCACCGCGCGTTGTACTCCATCCCACGCCGTCCGGGTGTTGTCGTCGCCGCGGTGACGCCATCCGGGTGTTGTCGTCGCCATGGTAACGCCGTCCGGGTGTTGTCGTCACCGCGCGTTGTAACCCGTCCCACGCCGTCCTGGTGTTGTCGTCACCGCGGTGACGCCGTCCGGGTGTTGTCGTCACCATGGTGACACCGTCCGGGTGTTGTCGTCGCCATGGTGACGCCGTCAGGGTGTTGTCGTCACCGCGCGTTGTACTCCATCCCACGCCGTCCGGGTGTTGTCGTTGCCGCGGTGACGCCATCCGGGTGTTGTCATCGCCATGGTAACGCCGTCCGGGTGTTGTCGTCACCGCGCGTTGTAACCCGTCCCACGCCGTCCTGGTGTTGTCGTCACCGCGGTGACGCCGTCCGGGTGTTGTCGTCACCATGGTGACACCGTCCGGGTGTTGTCGTCGCCATGGTGACGCCGTCAGGGTGTTGTCATCACCGCGCGTTGTACTCCATCCCACGCCGTCCGGGTGTTGTCGTTGCCGCGGTGACGCCATCCGGGTGTTGTCGTCGCCATGGTAACGCCGTCCAGGTGTTGTCGTTGCCGCGGTGACGCCATCCGGGTGTTGTCGTCGCCATGGTAACGCCGTCCGGGTGTTGTCGTCACCGCGCGTTGTAACCCGTCCCACGCCATCCTGGTTTTGTCGTCTCCGCGGTGACGCCGTCCGGGTGTTGTCGTCACCATGGTGACACCGTCCGGGTGTTGTCGTCGCCATGGTGATGCCATCAGGGTGTTGTCGTCACCGCGCGTTGTACTCCATCCCACGCCGTCCGGGTGTTGTCGTTGCCGCGGTGACGACATCCGGGTGTTGTCGTCGCCATGGTAACGCCGTCCGGGTGTTGTCGTCACCGCGCGTTGTAACCCGTCCCACGCCGTCCTGGTGTTGTCGTCACCGCGGTGACGCCGTCCGGGTGTTGTCGTCACCATGGTGACACCGTCCGGGTGTTGTCGTCGCCATGGTGACGCCGTCAGGGTGTTGTCGTCACCGCGCGTTGTACTCCATCCCACGCCGTCCGGGTGTTGTCGTTGCCGCGGTGACGCCATCCGGGTGTTGTCGTCGCCATGGTAACGCCGTCCGGGTGTTGTCGTCACCGCGCGTTGTAACCCGTCCCACACCATCCTGGTGTTGTCGTCTCCGCGGTGACGCCGTCCGGGTGTTGTCGTCACCATGGTGACACCGTCCGGGTGTTGTCGTCGCCATGGTGATGCCGTCAGGGTGTTGTCGTCACCGCGCGTTGTACTCCATCCCACGCCGTCCGGGTGTTGTCGTTGCCGCGGTGACGACATCCGGGTGTTGTCGTCGCCATGGTAACGCCGTCCGGGTGTTGTCGTCACCGCGCGTTGTAACCCGTCCCACGCCGTCCTGGTGTTGTCGTCACCGCGGTGACGCCGTCCGGGTGTTGTCGTCACCATGGTGACACCGTCCGGGTGTTGTCGTCGCCATGGTGACGCCGTCAGGGTGTTGTCGTCACCGCGCGTTGTACTCCATCCCACGCCGTCCGGGTGTTGTCGTTGCCGCGGTGACGCCATCCGGGTGTTGTCGTCGCCATGGTAACGCCGTCCAGGTGTTGTCGTTGCCACGGTGACGCCATCCGGGTGTTGTCGTCGCCATGGTAACGCCGTCCGGGTGTTGTCGTCACCGCGCGTTGTAACCCGTCCCACGCCGTCCTGGTGTTGTCGTCACCACGGTGACGCCGTCCGGGTGTTGTCGTCGCCATGGTGACACCGTCCGGGTGTTGTCGTCGCCATGGTGACGCCGTCAGGGTGTTGTCGTCACCGCGCGTTGTACTCCATCCCACGCCGTCCGGGTGTTGTCGTTGCCGCGGTGACGCCATCCGGGTGTTGTCGTCGCCATGGTAACGCCGTCCGGGTGTTGTCGTCACCGCGCGTTGTAACCCGTCCCACGCCGTCCTGGTGTTGTCGTCACCGCGGTGACGCCGTCCGGGTGTTGTCGTCACCATGGTGACACCGTCCGGGTGTTGTCATCGCCATGGTGACGCCGTCAGGGTGTTGTCGTCACCGCGCGTTGTACTCCATCCCACGCCGTCCGGGTGTTGTCGTTGCCGCGGTGACGCCATCCGGGTGTTGTCGTCGCCATGGTAACGCCGTCCGGGTTTTGTCGTCACCGCGCGTTGTAACCCGTCCCACGCCGTCCTGGTGTTGTCGTCACCGCGGTGACGCCGTCCGGGTGTTGTCGTCACCATGGTGACACCGTCCGGGTGTTGTCGTCGCCATGGTGATGCCGTCAGGGTGTTGTCGTCACCGCGCGTTGTACTCCATCCCACGCCGTCCGGGTGTTGTCGTTGCCGCGGTGACGACATCCGGGTGTTGTCGTCGCCATGGTAACGCCGTCCGGGTGTTGTCGTCACCGCGCGTTGTAACCCGTCCCACGCCGTCCTGGTGTTGTCGTCACCGCGGTGACGCCGTCCGGGTGTTGTCGTCACCATGGTGACACCGTCCGGGTGTTGTCGTCGCCATGGTGACGCCGTCAGGGTGTTGTCGTCACCGCGCGTTGTACTCCATCCCACGCCGTCCGGGTGTTGTCGTTGCCGCGGTGACGCCATCCGGGTGTTGTCGTCGCCATGGTAACGCCGTCCGGGTGTTGTCGTCACCGCGCGTTGTAACCCGTCCCACGCCGTCCTGGTGGTGTCGTCTCCGCGGTGACGCCGTCCGGGTGTTGTCGTCACCATGGTGACACCGTCCGGGTGTTGTCGTCGCCATGGTGACGCCGTCAGGGTGTTGTCGTCACCGCGCGTTGTACTCCATCCCACGCCGTCCGGGTGTTGTCGTCGCCGCGGTGACGCCATCCGGGTGTTGTCGTCGCCATGGTAACGCCGTCCGGGTGTTGTCGTCACCGCGCGTTGTAACCCGTCCCACGCCGTCCTGGTGTTGTCGTCACCACGGTGACGCCGTCCGGGTGTTGTCGTCGCCATGGTGACACCGTCCGGGTGTTGTCGTCGCCATGGTGACGCCGTCAGGGTGTTGTCGTCACCGCGCGTTGTACTCCATCCCACGCCATCCGGGTGTTGTCGTTGCCGCGGTGACGCCATCCGGGTGTTGTCGTCGCCATGGTAACGCCGTCCGGGTGTTGTCGTCACCGCGCGTTGTAACCCGTCCCACGCCGTCCTGGTGTTGTCGTCACCGCGGTGACGCCGTCCGGGTGTTGTCGTCACCATGGTGACACCGTCCGGGTGTTGTCATCGCCATGGTGACGCCGTCAGGGTGTTGTCGTCACCGCGCGTTGTACTCCATCCCACGCCGTCCGGGTGTTGTCGTTGCCGCGGTGACGCCATCCGGGTGTTGTCGTCGCCATGGTAACGCCGTCCGGGTGTTGTCGTCACCGCGCGTTGTAACCCGTCCCACGCCGTCCTGGTGTTGTCGTCACCACGGTGACGCCGTCCGGGTGTTGTCGTCACCATGGTGACACCGTCCGGGTGTTGTCGTCGCCATGGTGATGCCGTCAGGGTGTTGTCGTCACCGCGCGTTGTACTCCATCCCACGCCGTCCGGGTGTTGTCGTTGCCGCGGTGACGCCATCCGGGTGTTGTCGTCGCCATGGTAACGCCGTCCGGGTGTTGTCGTCACCGCGCGTTGTAACCCGTCCCACGCCGTCCTGGTGTTGTCGTCACCGCGGTGACGCCGTCCGGGTGTTGTCGTCACCATGGTGACACCGTCCGGGTGTTGTCGTCGCCATGGTGACGCCGTCAGGGTGTTTTCGTCACCGCGCGCTGTACTCCATCCCACGCCGTCCGGGTGTTGTCGTTGCCGCGGTGACGCCATCCGGGTGTTGTCGTCGCCATGGTAACGCCGTCCGGGTGTTGTCGTCACCGCGCGTTGTACTCCATCCCACGCCGTCTGGGTGTTGTTGTTGCCGCGGTGACGCCATCCGGGTGTTGTCGTCGCCATGGTAACGCCGTCCGGGTGTTGTCGTCACCGCGCGTTGTAACCCGTCCCACGCCGTCCTGGTGTTGTCGTCACCACGGTGACGCCGTCCGGGTGTTGTCGTCGCCATGGTGACACCGTCCGGGTGTTGTCGTCGCCATGGTGACGCCGTCAGGGTGTTGTCGTCACCGCGCGTTGTACTCCATCCCACGCCATCCGGGTGTTGTCGTTGCCGCGGTGACGCCATCCGGGTGTTGTCGTCGCCATGGTAACGCCGTCCGGGTGTTGTCGTCACCGCGCGTTGTAACCCGTCCCACGCCGTCCTGGTGTTGTCGTCACCGCGGTGACGCCGTCCGGGTGTTGTCGTCACCATGGTGACACCGTCCGGGTGTTGTCATCGCCATGGTGACGCCGTCAGGGTGTTGTCGTCACCGCGCGTTGTACTCCATCCCACGCCGTCCGGGTGTTGTCGTTGCCGCGGTGACGCCATCCGGGTGTTGTCGTCGCCATGGTAACGCCGTCCGGGTTTTGTCGTCACCGCGCGTTGTAACCCGTCCCACGCCGTCCTGGTGTTGTCGTCACCGCGGTGACGCCGTCCGGGTGTTGTCGTCACCATGGTGACACCGTCCGGGTGTTGTCGTCGCCATGGTGATGCCGTCAGGGTGTTGTCGTCACCGCGCGTTGTACTCCATCCCACGCCGTCCGGGTGTTGTCGTTGCCGCGGTGACGCCATCCGGGTGTTGTCGTCGCCATGGTAACGCCGTCCGGGTGTTGTCGTCACCGCGCGTTGTAACCCGTCCCACGCCGTCCTGGTGTTGTCGTCACCGCGGTGACGCCGTCCGGGTGTTGTCGTCACCATGGTGACACCGTCCGGGTGTTGTCGTCGCCATGGTGACGCCGTCAGGGTGTTGTCGTCACCGCGCGTTGTACTCCATCCCACGCCGTCCGGGTGTTGTCGTTGCCGCGGTGACGCCATCCGGGTGTTGTCGTCGCCATGGTAACGCCGTCCGGGTGTTGTCGTCACCGCGCGTTGTAACCCGTCCCACGCCGTCCTGGTGTTGTCGTCACCGCGGTGACGCCGTCCGGGTGTTGTCGTCACCATGGTGACACCGTCCGGGTGTTGTCGTCGCCATGGTGATGCCGTCAGGGTGTTGTCGTCACCGCGCGTTGTACTCCATCCCACGCCGTCCGGGTGTTGTCGTCGCCGCGGTGACGCCATCCGGGTGTTGTCGTCGCCATGGTAACGCCGTCCGGGTTTTGTCGTCACCGCGCGTTGTAACCCGTCCCACGCCGTCCTGGTGTTGTCGTCACCGCGGTGACGCCGTCCGGGTGTTGTCGTCACCATGGTGACACCGTCCGGGTGTTGTCGTCGCCATGGTGATGCCGTCAGGGTGTTGTCGTCACCGCGCGTTGTACTCCATCCCATGCCGTCCGGGTGTTGTCGTTGCCGCGGTGACGCCATCCGGGTGTTGTCGTCGCCATGGTAACGCCGTCCGGGTGTTGTCGTCACCGCGCGTTGTAACCCGTCCCACGCCGTCCTGGTGTTGTCGTCACCGCGGTGACGCCGTCCGGGTGTTGTCGTCACCATGGTGACACCGTCCGGGTGTTGTCGTCGCCATGGTGACGCCGTCAGGGTGTTGTCGTCACCGCGCGTTGTACTCCATCCCACGCCGTCCGGGTGTTGTCGTTGCCGCGGTGACGCCATCCGGGTGTTGTCGTCGCCATGGTAACGCCGTCTGGGTGTTGTCGTCACCGCGCGTTGTAACCCGTCCCACGCCGTCCTGGTGTTGTCGTCACCGCGGTGACGCCGTCCGGGTGTTGTCGTCACCATGGTGACACCGTCCGGGTGTTGTCGTCGCCATGGTGATGCCGTCAGGGTGTTGTCGTCACCGCGCGTTGTACTCCATCCCACGCCGTCCGGGTGTTGTCGTTGCCGCGGTGACGCCATCCGGGTGTTGTCGTCGCCATGGTAACGCCGTCCGGGTGTTGTCGTCACCGCGCGTTGTAACCCGTCCCACGCCGTCCTGGTGTTGTCGTCACCGCGGTGACGCCGTCCGGGTGTTGTCGTCACCATGGTGACACCGTCCGGGTGTTGTCGTCGCCATGGTGACGCCGTCAGGGTGTTGTCGTCACCGCGCGTTGTACTCCATCCCACGCCGTCCGGGTGTTGTCGTTGCCGCGGTGACGCCATCCGGGTGTTGTCGTCGCCATGGTAACGCCGTCCGGGTGTTGTCGTCACTGCGCGTTGTAACCCGGCCCACGCCGTCCGGGTGTTGTTGTCACCGCGGTGACGCCGTCCGGGTGTTGTCGTCACCATGGTGACACCGTCCGGGTGTTGTCGTCGCCATGGTAACGCCGTCCGGGTGTTGTCGTCACCGCGCATTGTAACCCGTCCCACGCCGTCCTGGTGTTGTCGTCACCGCGGTGACGCCGTCCGGGTGTTGTCGTCACCATGGTGACACCGTCCGGGTGTTGTCGTCGCCATGGTGACGCCGTCAGGGTGTTGTCGTCACCGCGCGTTGTACTCCATCCCACGCCGTCCGGGTGTTGTCGTTGCCGCGGTGACGCCATCCGGGTGTTGTCGTCGCCATGGTAACGCCGTCCGGGTGTTGTCGTCACCGCGCGTTGTAACCCGTCCCACGCCGTCCTGGTGTTGTCGTCACCGCGGTGACGCCGTCCGGGTGTTGTCGTCACCATGGTGACACCGTCCGGGTGTTGTCGTCGCCATGGTGACGCCGTCAGGGTGTTGTCGTCACCGCGCGTTGTACTCCATCCCACGCCGTCCGGGTGTTGTCGTTGCCGCGGTGACGACATCCGGGTGTTGTCGTCGCCATGGTAACGCCGTCCGGGTGTTGTCGTCACCGCGCGTTGTAACCCGTCCCACGCCGTCCTGGTGTTGTCGTCACCGCGGTGACGCCGTCCGGGTGTTGTCGTCACCATGGTGACACCGTCCGGGTGTTGTCGTCGCCATGGTGACGCCGTCAGGGTGTTGTCGTCACCGCGCGTTGTACTCCATCCCACGCCGTCCGGGTGTTGTCGTTGCCGCGGTGACGCCATCCGGGTGTTGTCGTCGCCATGGTAACGCCGTCCGGGTGTTGTCGTCACCGCGCGTTGTAACCCGTCCCACGCCGTCCTGGTGTTGTCATCACCGCGGTGACGCCGTCCGGGTGTTGTCGTCACCATGGTGACACCGTCCGGGTGTTGTCGTCACCATGGTGACGCCGTCAGGGTGTTGTCGTCACCGCGCGTTGTACTCCATCCCACGCCGTCCGGGTGTTGTCGTCGCCGCGGTGACGCCATCCGGGTGTTGTCGTCGCCATGGTAACGCCGTCCGGGTGTTGTCGTCACCGCGCGTTGTAACCCGTCCCACGCCGTCCTGGTGTTGTCGTCACCGCGGTGACGCCGTCCGGGTGTTGTCGTCACCATGGTGACACCGTCCGGGTGTTGTCGTCGCCATGGTGACGCCGTCAGGGTGTTGTCGTCACCGCGCGTTGTACTCCATCCCACGCCGTCCGGGTGTTGTCGTTGCCGCGGTGACGCCATCCGGGTGTTGTCATCGCCATGGTAACGCCGTCCGGGTGTTGTCGTCACCGCGCGTTGTAACCCGTCCCACGCCGTCCTGGTGTTGTCGTCACCGCGGTGACGCCGTCCGGGTGTTGTCGTCACCATGGTGACACCGTCCGGGTGTTGTCGTCGCCATGGTGACGCCGTCAGGGTGTTGTCATCACCGCGCGTTGTACTCCATCCCACGCCGTCCGGGTGTTGTCGTTGCCGCGGTGACGCCATCCGGGTGTTGTCGTCGCCATGGTAACGCCGTCCAGGTGTTGTCGTTGCCGCGGTGACGCCATCCGGGTGTTGTCGTCGCCATGGTAACGCCGTCCGGGTGTTGTCGTCACCGCGCGTTGTAACCCGTCCCACGCCATCCTGGTGTTGTCGTCTCCGCGGTGACGCCGTCCGGGTGTTGTCGTCACCATGGTGACACCGTCCGGGTGTTGTCGTCGCCATGGTGATGCCATCAGGGTGTTGTCGTCACCGCGCGTTGTACTCCATCCCACGCCGTCCGGGTGTTGTCGTTGCCGCGGTGACGACATCCGGGTGTTGTCGTCGCCATGGTAACGCCGTCCGGGTGTTGTCGTCACCGCGCGTTGTAACCCGTCCCACGCCGTCCTGGTGTTGTCGTCACCGCGGTGACGCCGTCCGGGTGTTGTCGTCACCATGGTGACACCGTCCGGGTGTTGTCGTCGCCATGGTGACGCCGTCAGGGTGTTGTCGTCACCGCGCGTTGTACTCCATCCCACGCCGTCCGGGTGTTGTCGTTGCCGCGGTGACGCCATCCGGGTGTTGTCGTCGCCATGGTAACGCCGTCCGGGTGTTGTCGTCACCGCGCGTTGTAACCCGTCCCACACCATCCTGGTGTTGTCGTCTCCGCGGTGACGCCGTCCGGGTGTTGTCGTCACCATGGTGACACCGTCCGGGTGTTGTCGTCGCCATGGTGATGCCGTCAAGGTGTTGTCGTCACCGCGCGTTGTACTCCATCCCACGCCGTCCGGGTGTTGTCGTTGCCGCGGTGACGACATCCGGGTGTTGTCGTCGCCATGGTAACGCCGTCCGGGTGTTGTCGTCACCGCGCGTTGTAACCCGTCCCACGCCGTCCTGGTGTTGTCGTCACCGCGGTGACGCCGTCCGGGTGTTGTCGTCACCATGGTGACACCGTCCGGGTGTTGTCGTCGCCATGGTGACGCCGTCAGGGTGTTGTCGTCACCGCGCGTTGTACTCCATCCCACGCCGTCCGGGTGTTGTCGTTGCCGCGGTGACGCCATCCGGGTGTTGTCGTCGCCATGGTAACGCCGTCCGGGTGTTGTCGTCACCGCGCGTTGTAACCCGTCCCACGCCGTCCTGGTGTTGTCGTCATCGCGGTGACGCCGTCCGGGTGTTGTCGTCACCATGGTGACACCGTCCGGGTGTTGTCGTCGCCATGGTGACGCCGTCAGGGTGTTGTCGTCACCGCGCGTTGTACTCCATCCCACGCCGTCCGGGTGTTGTCGTTGCCGCGGTGACGCCATCCGGGTGTTGTCGTCGCCATGGTAACGCCGTCCGGGTGTTGTCGTTGCCGCGGTGACGCCATCCGGGTGTTGTCGTCGCCATGGTAACGCCGTCCGGGTGTTGTCGTCACCGCGCGTTGTAACCCGTCCCACGCCATCCTGGTGTTGTCGTCTCCGCGGTGACGCCGTCCGGGTGTTGTCGTCACCATGGTGACACCGTCCGGGTGTTGTCGTCGCCATGGTGACGCCGTCAGGGTGTTGTCGTCACCGCGCGTTGTACTCCATCCCACGCCGTCCGGGTGTTGTCGTTGCCGCGGTGACGCCATCCGGGTGTTGTCGTCGCCATGGTAACGCCGTCCGGGTGTTGTCGTCACCGCGCGTTGTAACCCGTCCCACGCCGTCCTGGTGTTGTCGTCACCGCGGTGACGCCGTCCGGGTGTTGTCGTCACCATGGTGACACCGTCCGGGTGTTGTCGTCGCCATGGTGACGCCGTCAGGGTGTTGTCGTCACCGCGCGTTGTACTCCATCCCACGCCGTCCGGGTGTTGTCGTTGCCGCGGTGACGCCATCCGGGTGTTGTCGTCGCCATGGTAACGCCGTCCGGGTGTTGTCGTCACCGCGCGTTGTACTCCATCCCACGCCGTCTGGGTGTTGTTGTTGCCGCGGTGACGCCATCCGGGTGTTGTCGTCGCCATGGTAACGCCGTCCGGGTGTTGTCGTCACCGCGCGTTGTAACCCGTCCCACGCCGTCCTGGTGTTGTCGTCACCACGGTGACGCCGTCCGGGTGTTGTCGTCGCCATGGTGACACCGTCCGGGTGTTGTCGTCGCCATGGTGACGCCGTCAGGGTGTTGTCGTCACCGCGCGTTGTACTCCATCCCACGCCGTCCGGGTGTTGTCGTTGCCGCGGTGACGCCATCCGGGTGTTGTCGTCGCCATGGTAACGCCGTCCGGGTGTTGTCGTCACCGCGCGTTGTAACCCGTCCCACGCCGTCCTGGTGTTGTCGTCACCGCGGTGACGCCGTCCGGGTGTTGTCGTCACCATGGTGACACCGTCCGGGTGTTGTCATCGCCATGGTGACGCCGTCAGGGTGTTGTCGTCACCGCGCGTTGTACTCCATCCCACGCCGTCCGGGTGTTGTCGTTGCCGCGGTGACGCCATCCGGGTGTTGTCGTCGCCATGGTAACGCCGTCCGGGTTTTGTCGTCACCGCGCGTTGTAACCCGTCCCACACCGTCCTGGTGTTGTCGTCACCGCGGTGACGCCGTCCGGGTGTTGTCGTCACCATGGTGACACCGTCCGGGTGTTGTCGTCGCCATGGTGATGCCGTCAGGGTGTTGTCGTCACCGCGCGTTGTACTCCATCCCACGCCGTCCGGGTGTTGTCGTTGCCGCGGTGACGCCATCCGGGTGTTGTCGTCGCCATGGTAACGCCGTCCGGGTGTTGTCGTCACCGCGCGTTGTAACCCGTCCCACGCCGTCCTGGTGTTGTCGTCACCGCGGTGACGCCGTCCGGGTGTTGTCGTCACCATGGTGACACCGTCCGGGTGTTGTCGTCGCCATGGTGACGCCGTCAGGGTGTTGTCGTCACCGCGCGTTGTACTCCATCCCACGCCGTCCGGGTGTTGTCGTTGCCGCGGTGACGCCATCCGGGTGTTGTCGTCGCCATGGTAACGCCGTCCGGGTGTTGTCGTCACCGCGCGTTGTAACCCGTCCCACGCCGTCCTGGTGGTGTCGTCTCCGCGGTGACGCCGTCCGGGTGTTGTCGTCACCATGGTGACACCGTCCGGGTGTTGTCGTCGCCATGGTGACGCCGTCAGGGTGTTGTCGTCACCGCGCGTTGTACTCCATCCCACGCCGTCCGGGTGTTGTCGTCGCCGCGGTGACGCCATCCGGGTGTTGTCGTCGCCATGGTAACGCCGTCCGGGTGTTGTCGTCACCGCGCGTTGTAACCCGTCCCACGCCGTCCTGGTGTTGTCGTCACCACGGTGACGCCGTCCGGGTGTTGTCGTCGCCATGGTGACACCGTCCGGGTGTTGTCGTCGCCATGGTGACGCCGTCAGGGTGTTGTCGTCACCGCGCGTTGTACTCCATCCCACGCCATCCGGGTGTTGTCGTTGCCGCGGTGACGCCATCCGGGTGTTGTCGTCGCCATGGTAACGCCGTCCGGGTGTTGTCGTCACCGCGCGTTGTAACCCGTCCCACGCCGTCCTGGTGTTGTCGTCACCGCGGTGACGCCGTCCGGGTGTTGTCGTCACCATGGTGACACCGTCCGGGTGTTGTCATCGCCATGGTGACGCCGTCAGGGTGTTGTCGTCACCGCGCGTTGTACTCCATCCCACGCCGTCCGGGTGTTGTCGTTGCCGCGGTGACGCCATCCGGGTGTTGTCGTCGCCATGGTAACGCCGTCCGGGTGTTGTCGTCACCGCGCGTTGTAACCCGTCCCACGCCGTCCTGGTGTTGTCGTCACCACGGTGACGCCGTCCGGGTGTTGTCGTCACCATGGTGACACCGTCCGGGTGTTGTCGTCGCCATGGTGATGCCGTCAGGGTGTTGTCGTCACCGCGCGTTGTACTCCATCCCACGCCGTCCGGGTGTTGTCGTTGCCGCGGTGACGCCATCCGGGTGTTGTCGTCGCCATGGTAACGCCGTCCGGGTGTTGTCGTCACCGCGCGTTGTAACCCGTCCCACGCCGTCCTGGTGTTGTCGTCACCGCGGTGACGCCGTCCGGGTGTTGTCGTCACCATGGTGACACCGTCCGGGTGTTGTCGTCGCCATGGTGACGCCGTCAGGGTGTTTTCGTCACCGCGCGCTGTACTCCATCCCACGCCGTCCGGGTGTTGTCGTTGCCGCGGTGACGCCATCCGGGTGTTGTCGTCGCCATGGTAACGCCGTCCGGGTGTTGTCGTCACCGCGCGTTGTACTCCATCCCACGCCGTCTGGGTGTTGTTGTTGCCGCGGTGACGCCATCCGGGTGTTGTCGTCGCCATGGTAACGCCGTCCGGGTGTTGTCGTCACCGCGCGTTGTAACCCGTCCCACGCCGTCCTGGTGTTGTCGTCACCACGGTGACGCCGTCCGGGTGTTGTCGTCGCCATGGTGACACCGTCCGGGTGTTGTCGTCGCCATGGTGACGCCGTCAGGGTGTTGTCGTCACCGCGCGTTGTACTCCATCCCACGCCATCCGGGTGTTGTCGTTGCCGCGGTGACGCCATCCGGGTGTTGTCGTCGCCATGGTAACGCCGTCCGGGTGTTGTCGTCACCGCGCGTTGTAACCCGTCCCACGCCGTCCTGGTGTTGTCGTCACCGCGGTGACGCCGTCCGGGTGTTGTCGTCACCATGGTGACACCGTCCGGGTGTTGTCATCGCCATGGTGACGCCGTCAGGGTGTTGTCGTCACCGCGCGTTGTACTCCATCCCACGCCGTCCGGGTGTTGTCGTTGCCGCGGTGACGCCATCCGGGTGTTGTCGTCGCCATGGTAACGCCGTCCGGGTTTTGTCGTCACCGCGCGTTGTAACCCGTCCCACGCCGTCCTGGTGTTGTCGTCACCGCGGTGACGCCGTCCGGGTGTTGTCGTCACCATGGTGACACCGTCCGGGTGTTGTCGTCGCCATGGTGATGCCGTCAGGGTGTTGTCGTCACCGCGCGTTGTACTCCATCCCACGCCGTCCGGGTGTTGTCGTTGCCGCGGTGACGACATCCGGGTGTTGTCGTCGCCATGGTAACGCCGTCCGGGTGTTGTCGTCACCGCGCGTTGTAACCCGTCCCACGCCGTCCTGGTGTTGTCGTCACCGCGGTGACGCCGTCCGGGTGTTGTCGTCACCATGGTGACACCGTCCGGGTGTTGTCGTCGCCATGGTGACGCCGTCAGGGTGTTGTCGTCACCGCGCGTTGTACTCCATCCCACGCCATCCGGGTGTTGTCGTTGCCGCGGTGACGCCATCCGGGTGTTGTCGTCGCCATGGTAACGCCGTCCGGGTGTTGTCGTCACCGCGCGTTGTAACCCGTCCCACGCCGTCCTGGTGTTGTCGTCACCGCGGTGACGCCGTCCGGGTGTTGTCGTCACCATGGTGACACCGTCCGGGTGTTGTCGTCGCCATGGTGATGCCGTCAGGGTGTTGTCGTCACCGCGCGTTGTACTCCATCCCACGCCGTCCGGGTGTTGTCGTTGCCGCGGTGACGCCATCCGGGTGTTGTCGTCGCCATGGTAACGCCGTCCGGGTGTTGTCGTCACCGCGCGTTGTAACCCGTCCCACGCCGTCCTGGTGTTGTCGTCACCGCGGTGACGCCGTCCGGGTGTTGTCGTCACCATGGTGACACCGTCCGGGTGTTGTCGTCGCCATGGTGACGCCGTCAGGGTGTTTTCGTCACCGCGCGCTGTACTCCATCCCACGCCGTCCGGGTGTTGTCGTTGCCGCGGTGACGCCATCCGGGTGTTGTCGTCGCCATGGTAACGCCGTCCGGGTGTTGTCGTCACCGCGCGTTGTACTCCATCCCACGCCGTCTGGGTGTTGTTGTTGCCGCGGTGACGCCATCCGGGTGTTGTCGTCGCCATGGTAACGCCGTCCGGGTGTTGTCGTCACCGCGCGTTGTAACCCGTCCCACGCCGTCCTGGTGTTGTCGTCACCACGGTGACGCCGTCCGGGTGTTGTCGTCGCCATGGTGACACCGTCCGGGTGTTGTCGTCGCCATGGTGACGCCGTCAGGGTGTTGTCGTCACCGCGCGTTGTACTCCATCCCACGCCATCCGGGTGTTGTCGTTGCCGCGGTGACGCCATCCGGGTGTTGTCGTCGCCATGGTAACGCCGTCCGGGTGTTGTCGTCACCGCGCGTTGTAACCCGTCCCACGCCGTCCTGGTGTTGTCGTCACCGCGGTGACGCCGTCCGGGTGTTGTCGTCACCATGGTGACACCGTCCGGGTGTTGTCATCGCAATGGTGACGCCGTCAGGGTGTTGTCGTCACCGCGCGTTGTACTCCATCCCACGCCGTCCGGGTGTTGTCGTTGCCGCGGTGACGCCATCCGGGTGTTGTCGTCGCCATGGTAACGCCGTCCGGGTTTTGTCGTCACCGCGCGTTGTAACCCGTCCCACGCCGTCCTGGTGTTGTCGTCACCGCGGTGACGCCGTCCGGGTGTTGTTGTCACCATGGTGACACCGTCCGGGTGTTGTCGTCGCCATGGTGATGCCGTCAGGGTGTTGTCGTCACCGCGCGTTGTACTCCATCCCACGCCGTCCGGGTGTTGTCGTTGCCGCGGTGACGACATCCGGGTGTTGTCGTCGCCATGGTAACGCCGTCCGGGTGTTGTCGTCACCGCGCGTTGTAACCCGTCCCACGCCGTCCTGGTGTTGTCGTCACCGCGGTGACGCCGTCCGGGTGTTGTCGTCACCATGGTGACACCGTCCGGGTGTTGTCGTCGCCATGGTGACGCCGTCAGGGTGTTGTCGTCACCGCGCGTTGTACTCCATCCCACGCCGTCCGGGTGTTGTCGTTGCCGCGGTGACGCCATCCGGGTGTTGTCGTCGCCATGGTAACGCCGTCCGGGTGTTGTCGTCACCGCGCGTTGTAACCCGTCCCACGCCGTCCTGGTGTTGTCGTCTCCGCGGTGACGCCGTCCGGGTGTTGTCGTCACCATGGTGACACCGTCCGGGTGTTGTCGTCGCCATGGTGACGCCGTCAGGGTGTTGTCGTCACCGCGCGTTGTACTCCATCCCACGCCGTCCGGGTGTTGTCGTTGCCGCGGTGACGCCATCCGGGTGTTGTCGTCGCCATGGTAACGCCGTCCGGGTGTTGTCGTCACCGCGCGTTGTAACCCGTCCCACGCCGTCCTGGTGTTGTCGTCACCACGGTGACGCCGTCCGGGTGTTGTCGTCGCCATGGTGACACCGTCCGGGTGTTGTCGTCGCCATGGTGACGCCGTCAGGGTGTTGTCGTCACCGCGCGTTGTACTCCATCCCACGCCATCCGGGTGTTGTCGTTGCCGCGGTGACGCCATCCGGGTGTTGTCGTCGCCATGGTAACGCCGTCCGGGTGTTGTCGTCACCGCGCGTTGTAACCCGTCCCACGCCGTCCTGGTGTTGTCGTCACCGCGGTGACGCCGTCCGGGTGTTGTCGTCACCATGGTGACACCGTCCGGGTGTTGTCATCGCCATGGTGACGCCGTCAGGGTGTTGTCGTCACCGCGCGTTGTACTCCATCCCACGCCGTCCGGGTGTTGTCGTTGCCGCGGTGACGCCATCCGGGTGTTGTCGTCGCCATGGTAACGCCGTCCGGGTTTTGTCGTCACCGCGCGTTGTAACCCGTCCCACGCCGTCCTGGTGTTGTCGTCACCGCGGTGACGCCGTCCGGGTGTTGTCGTCACCATGGTGACACCGTCCGGGTGTTGTCGTCGCCATGGTGATGCCGTCAGGGTGTTGTCGTCACCGCGCGTTGTACTCCATCCCACGCCGTCCGGGTGTTGTCGTTGCCGCGGTGACGACATCCGGGTGTTGTCGTCGCCATGGTAACGCCGTCCGGGTGTTGTCGTCACCGCGCGTTGTAACCCGTCCCACGCCGTCCTGGTGTTGTCGTCACCGCGGTGACGCCGTCCGGGTGTTGTCGTCACCATGGTGACACCGTCCGGGTGTTGTCGTCGCCATGGTGACGCCGTCAGGGTGTTGTCGTCACCGCGCGTTGTACTCCATCCCACGCCGTCCGGGTGTTGTCGTTGCCGCGGTGACGCCATCCGGGTGTTGTCGTCGCCATGGTAACGCCGTCTGGGTGTTGTCGTCACCGCGCGTTGTAACCCGTCCCACGCCGTCCTGGTGTTGTCGTCACCGCGGTGACGCCGTCCGGGTGTTGTCGTCACCATGGTGACACCGTCCGGGTGTTGTCGTCGCCATGGTGATGCCGTCAGGGTGTTGTCGTCACCGCGCGTTGTACTCCATCCCACGCCGTCCGGGTGTTGTCCCTGCCGCGGTGACGCCATCCGGGTGTTGTCGTCGCCATGGTAACGCCGTCCGGGTTGTTGTCGTCACCGCGCGTTGTAACCCGTCCCACGCCGTCCTGGTGTTGTCGTCACCGCGGTGACGCCGTCCGGGTGTTGTCGTCACCATGGTGACACCGTCCGGGTGTTGTCGTCGCCATGGTGATGCCGTCAGGGTGTTGTCGTCACCGCGCGTTGTACTCCATCCCACGCCGTCCGGGTGTTGTCGTTGCCGCGGTGACGCCATCCGGGTGTTGTCGTCGCCATGGTAACGCCGTCCGGGTGTTGTCGTCACCGCGCGTTGTAACCCGTCCCACGCCGTCCTGGTGTTGTCGTCACCGCGGTGACGCCGTCCGGGGTGTTGTCGTCACCATGGTGACACCGTCCAGGTGTTGTCATCGCCATGGTGATGCCGTCAGGGTGTTGTCGTCACCGCGCGTTGTACTCCATCCCACGCCGTCCGGGTGTTGTCGTTGCCGCGGTGACGCCATCTGGGTGTTGTCGTCGCCATGGTAACGCCGTCCGGGTTTTGTCGTCACCGCGCGTTGTAAACCGTCCACGCCGTCCTGGTGTTGTCGTCACCGCGGTGACGCCGTCCGGGTGTTGTCGTCACCATGGTGACACCGTCCGGGTGTTGTCGTCGCCATGGTGATGCCGTCAGGGTGTTGTCGTCACCGCGCGTTGTACTCCATCCCATGCCGTCCGGGTGTTGTCGTTGCCGCGGGTGACGCCATCCGGGTGTTGTCGTCGCCATGGTAACGCCGTCCGGGTGTTGTCGTCACCGCGCGTTGTAACCCGTCCCACGCCGTCCTGGTGTTGTCGTCACCGCGGTGACGCCGTCCGGGTGTTGTCGTCACCATGGTGACACCGTCCGGGTGTTGTCGTCGCCATGGTGACGCCGTCAGGGTGTTGTCGTCACCGCGCGTTGTACTCCATCCCACGCCGTCCGGGTGTTGTCGTTGCCGCGGTGACGCCATCCGGGTGTTGTCGTCGCCATGGTAACGCCGTCTGGGTGTTGTCGTCACCGCGCGTTGTAACCCGTCCCACGCCGTCCTGGTGTTGTCGTCACCGCGGTGACGCCGTCCGGGTGTTGTCGTCACCATGGTGACACCGTCCGGGTGTTGTCGTCGCCATGGTAACGCCGTCCGGGTGTTGTCGTCACCGCGCGTTGTAACCCGTCCCACGCCGTCCTGGTGTTGTCGTCACCGCGGTGACGCCGTCCGGGTGTTGTCGTCACCATGGTGACACCGTCCGGGTGTTGTCGTCGCCATGGTGACGCCGTCAGGGTGTTGTCGTCACCGCGCGTTGTACTCCATCCCACGCCGTCCGGGTGTTGTCGTTGCCGCGGTGACGCCATCCGGGTGTTGTCGTCGCCATGGTAACGCCATCCGGGTGTTGTCGTCACCGCGCGTTGTAACCCGTCCCACGCCGTCCTGGTGTTGTCGTCACCGCGGTGACGCCGTCCGGGTGTTGTCGTCACCATGGTGACACCGTCCGGGTGTTGTCGTCGCCATGGTGACGCCGTCAGGGTGTTGTCGTCACCGCGCGTTGTACTCCATCCCACGCCGTCCGGGTGTTGTCGTTGCCGCGGTGACGCCATCCGGGTGTTGTCATCGCCATGGTAACGCCGTCCGGGTGTTGTCGTCACCGCGCGTTGTAACCCGTCCCACGCCGTCCTGGTGTTGTCGTCACCGCGGTGACGCCGTCCGGGTGTTGTCGTCACCATGGTGACACCGTCCGGGTGTTGTCGTCGCCATGGTGACGCCGTCAGGGTGTTGTCGTCACCGCGCGTTGTACTCCATCCCACGCCGTCCGGGTGTTGTCGTTGCCGCGGTGACGCCATGGTGTTGTCGTCGCCATGGTAACGCCGTCCGGGTGTTGTCGTCACCGCGCGTTGTAACCCGTCCCACGCCGTCCTGGTGTTGTCGTCACCGCGGTGACGCCGTCCGGGTGTTGTCGTCACCATGGTGACACCGTCCGGGTGTTGTCGTCGCCATGGTGACGCCGTCAGGGTGTTGTCGTCACCGCGCGTTGTACTCCATCCCACGCCGTCCGGGTGTTGTCGTTGCCGCGGTGACGCCATCCGGGTGTTGTCGTCGCCATGGTAACGCCGTCCGGGTGTTGTCGTCACCGCGCGTTGTAACCCGTCCCACGCCGTCCTGGTGTTGTCGTCACCGCGGTGACGCCGTCCGGGTGTTGTCGTCACCATGGTGACACCGTCCGGGTGTTGTCGTCGCCATGGTGACGCCATCAGGGTGTTGTCGTCACCGCGCGTTGTACTCCATCCCACGCCGTCCGGGTGTTGTCGTTGCCGCGGTGACGCCATCCGGGTGTTGTCGTCGCCATGGTAACGCCGTCCGGGTGTTGTCGTCACCGCGCGTTGTAACCCGTCCCACGCCGTCCTGGTGTTGTCGTCACCGCGGTGACGCCGTCCGGGTGTTGTCGTCACCATGGTGACACCGTCCGGGTGTTGTCGTCGCCATGGTGACGCCGTCAGGGTGTTGTCGTCACCGCGCGTTGTACTCCATCCCACGCCGTCCGGGTGTTGTCGTTGCCGCGGTGACGCCATCCGGGTGTTGTCGTCGCCATGGTAACGCCGTCCGGGTGTTGTCGTCACCGCGCGTTGTAACCCGTCCCACGCCGTCCTGGTGTTGTCGTCACCGCGGTGACGCCGTCCGGGTGTTGTCGTCACCATGGTGACACCGTCCAGGTGTTGTCATCGCCATGGTGATGCCGTCAGGGTGTTGTCATCACCGCGCGTTGTACTCCATCCCACGCCGTCCGGGTGTTGTCGTTGCCGCGGTGACGCCATCCGGGTGTTGTCGTCGCCATGGTAACGCCGTCCGGGTTTTGTCGTCACCGCGCGTTGTAACCCGTCCCACGCCGTCCTGGTGTTGTCGTCACCGCCGCGGTGACGCCGTCCGGGTGTTGTCGTCACCATGGTGACACCGTCCAGGTGTTGTCATCGCCATGGTGATGCCGTCAGGGTGTTGTCATCACCGCGCGTTGTACTCCATCCCACGCCGTCCGGGTGTTGTCGTTGCCGCGGTGACGCCATCCGGGTGTTGTCGTCGCCATGGTAACGCCGTCCGGGTTTTGTCGTCACCGCGCGTTGTAACCCGTCCCACGCCGTCCTGGTGTTGTCGTCACCGCGGTGACGCCGTCTGGGTGTTGTCGTCACCATGGTGACACCGTCCGGGTGTTGTCGTCGCCATGGTGATGCCGTCAGGGTGTTGTCGTCACCGCGCGTTGTACTCCATCCCATGCCGTCCGGGTGTTGTCGTTGCCGCGGTGACGCCATCCGGGTGTTGTCGTCGCCATGGTAACGCCGTCCGGGTGTTGTCGTCACCGCGCGTTGTAACCCGTCCCACGCCGTCCTGGTGTTGTCGTCACCGCGGTGACGCCGTCCGGGTGTTGTCGTCACCATGGTGACACCGTCCGGGTGTTGTCGTCGCCATGGTGACGCCGTCAGGGTGTTGTCGTCACCGCGCGTTGTACTCCATCCCACGCCGTCCGGGTGTTGTCGTTGCCGCGGTGACGCCATCCGGGTGTTGTCGTCGCCATGGTAACGCCGTCTGGGTGTTGTCGTCACCGCGCGTTGTAACCCGTCCCACGCCGTCCTGCTGTTGTCGTCACCGCGGTGACGCCGTCCGGGTGTTGTCGTCACCATGGTGACACCGTCCGGGTGTTGTCGTCGCCATGGTGATGCCGTCAGGGTGTTGTCGTCACCGCGCGTTGTACTCCATCCCACGCCGTCCGGGTGTTGTCGTTGCCGCGGTGACGCCATCCGGGTGTTGTCGTCGCCATGGTAACGCCGTCCGGGTGTTGTCGTCACCGCGCGTTGTAACCCGTCCCACGCCGTCCTGGTGTTGTCGTCACCGCGGTGACGCCGTCCGGGTGTTGTCGTCACCATGGTGACACCGTCCGGGTGTTGTCGTCGCCATGGTGACGCCGTCAGGGTGTTGTCGTCACCGCGCGTTGTACTCCATCCCACGCCGTCCGGGTGTTGTCGTTGCCGCGGTGACGCCATCCGGGTGTTGTCGTCGCCATGGTAACGCCGTCCGGGTGTTGTCGTCACCGCGCGTTGTAACCCGTCCCACGCCGTCCTGGTGTTGTCGTCACCGCGGTGACGCCGTCCGGGTGTTGTCGTCACCATGGTGACACCGTCCGGGTGTTGTCGTCGCCATGGTGACGCCGTCAGGGTGTTGTCGTCACCGCGCGTTGTACTCCATCCCACGCCGTCCGGGTGTTGTCGTTGCCGCGGTGACGCCATCCGGGTGTTGTCGTCGCCATGGTAACGCCGTCCGGGTGTTGTCGTCACCGCGCGTTGTAACCCGTCCCACGCCGTCCTGGTGTTGTCGTCACCGCGGTGACGCCGTCCGGGTGTTGTCGTCACCATGGTGACACCGTCCGGGTGTTGTCGTCGCCATGGTGATGCCGTCAGTGTGTTGTCGTCACCGCGCGTTGTACTCCATCCCACGCCGTCCGGGTGTTGTCGTTGCCGCGGTGACGCCATCTGGGTGTTGTCGTCGCCATGGTAACGCCGTCCGGGTTTTGTCGTCACCGCGCGTTGTAACCCGTCCCACGCCGTCCTGGTGTTGTCGTCACCGCGGTGACGCCGTCCGGGTGTTGTCGTCACCATGGTGACACCGTCCGGGTGTTGTCGTCGCCATGGTGATGCCGTCAGGGTGTTGTCGTCACCGCGCGTTGTACTCCATCCCACGCCGTCCGGGTGTTGTCGTTGCCGCGGTGACGCCATCCGGGTGTTGTCGTCGCCATGGTAACGCCGTCCGGGTGTTGTCGTCACCGCGCGTTGTAACCCGTCCCACGCCGTCCTGGTGTTGTCGTCACCGCGGTGACGCCGTCCGGGTGTTGTCGTCACCATGGTGACACCGTCCGGGTGTTGTCGTCGCCATGGTGACGCCGTCAGGGTGTTGTCGTCACCGCGCGTTGTACTCCATCCCACGCCGTCCGGGTGTTGTCGTTGCCGCGGTGACGCCATCCGGGTGTTGTCGTCGCCATGGTAACGCCGTCCGGGTGTTGTCGTCACCGCGCGTTGTAACCCGTCCCACGCCGTCCTGGTGGTGTCGTCACCACGGTGACGCCGTCCGGGTGTTGTCGTCACCATGGTGACACCGTCCGGGTGTTGTCGTCGCCATGGTGATGCCGTCAGGGTGTTGTCGTCACCGCGCGTTGTACTCCATCCCACGCCGTCCGGGTGTTGTCGTTGCCGCGGTGACGCCATCCGGGTGTTGTCGTCGCCATGGTAACGCCGTCCGGGTGTTGTCGTCACCGCGCGTTGTAACCCGTCCCACGCCGTCCTGGTGTTGTCGTTACCGCGGTGACGCCGTCCGGGTGTTGTCGTCACCATGGTGACACCGTCCGGGTGTTGTCGTCGCCATGGTAACGCCGTCCGGGTGTTGTCGTCACCGCGCGTTGTAACCCGTCCCACGCCGTCCTGGTGTTGTCGTCACCGCGGTGACGCCGTCCGGGTGTTGTCGTCACCATGGTGACACCGTCCGGGTGTTGTCGTCGCCATGGTGACGCCGTCAGGGTGTTGTCGTCACCGCGCGTTGTACTCCATCCCACGCCGTCCGGGTGTTGTCGTTGCCGCGGTGACGCCATCCGGGTGTTGTCGTCGCCATGGTAACGCCATCCGGGTGTTGTCGTCACCGCGCGTTGTAACCCGTCCCACGCCGTCCTGGTGTTGTCGTCACCGCGGTGACGCCGTCCGGGTGTTGTCGTCACCATGGTGACACCGTCCGGGTGTTGTCGTCGCCATGGTGACGCCGTCAGGGTGTTGTCGTCACCGCGCGTTGTACTCCATCCCACGCCGTCCGGGTGTTGTCGTTGCCGCGGTGACGCCATCCGGGTGTTGTCGTCGCCATGGTAACGCCGTCCGGGTGTTGTCGTCACCGCGCGTTGTAACCCGTCCCACGCCGTCCTGGTGTTGTCGTCACCGCGGTGACGCCGTCCGGGTGTTGTCGTCACCATGGTGACACCGTCCGGGTGTTGTCGTCGCCATGGTGACGCCGTCAGGGTGTTGTCGTCACCGCGCGTTGTACTCCATCCCACGCCGTCCGGGTGTTGTCGTTGCCGCGGTGACGCCATCCGGGTGTTGTCGTCGCCATGGTAACGCCGTCCGGGTGTTGTCGTCACCGCGCGTTGTAACCCGTCCCACGCCGTCCTGGTGTTGTCGTCACCGCGGTGACGCCGTCCGGGTGTTGTCGTCACCATGGTGACACCGTCCGGGTGTTGTCGTCGCCATGGTGACGCCGTCAGGGTGTTGTCGTCACCGCGCGTTGTACTCCATCCCACGCCGTCCGGGTGTTGTCGTTGCCGCGGTGACGCCATCCGGGTGTTGTCGTCGCCATGGTAACGCCGTCCGGGTGTTGTCGTCACCGCGCGTTGTAACCCGTCCCACGCCGTCCTGGTGTTGTCGTCACCGCGGTGACGCCGTCCGGGTGTTGTCGTCACCATGGTGACACCGTCCGGGTGTTGTCGTCGCCATGGTGACGCCGTCAGGGTGTTGTCGTCACCGCGCGTTGTACTCCATCCCACGCCGTCCGGGTGTTGTCGTTGCCGCGGTGACGCCATCCGGGTGTTGTCGTCGCCATGGTAACGCCGTCCGGGTGTTGTCGTCACCGCGCGTTGTAACCCGTCCCACGCCGTCCTGGTGTTGTCGTCACCGCGGTGACGCCGTCCGGGTGTTGTCGTCACCATGGTGACACCGTCCGGGTGTTGTCGTCGCCATGGTGACGCCGTCAGGGTGTTGTCGTCACCGCGCGTTGTACTCCATCCCACGCCGTCCGGGTGTTGTCGTTGCCGCGGTGACGCCATCCGGGTGTTGTCGTCGCCACGGTAACGCCGTCCGGGTGTTGTCGTCACCGCGCGTTGTAACCCGTCCCACGCCGTCCGGGTGTTGTCGTCACCGCGGTGACGCCGTCCGGGTGTTGTCGTCACCATGGTGACACCGTCCGGGTGTTGTCGTCGCCATGGTAACGCCGTCCGGGTGTTGTCGTCACCGCGCATTGTAACCCGTCCCACGCCGTCCTGGTGTTGTCGTCACCGCGGTGACGCCGTCCGGGTGTTGTCGTCACCATGGTGACACCGTCCGGGTGTTGTCGTCGCCATGGTGACGCCGTCAGGGTGTTGTCGTCACCGCGCGTTGTACTCCATCCCACGCCGTCCGGGTGTTGTCGTTGCCGCGGTGACGCCATCCGGGTGTTGTCGTCGCCATGGTAACGCCGTCCGGGTGTTGTCGTCACCGCGCGTTGTAACCCGTCCCACGCCGTCCTGGTGTTGTCGTCACCGCGGTGACGCCGTCCGGGTGTTGTCGTCACCATGGTGACACCGTCCGGGTGTTGTCGTCGCCATGGTGACGCCGTCAGGGTGTTGTCGTCACCGCGCGTTGTACTCCATCCCACGCCGTCCGGGTGTTGTCGTTGCCGCGGTGACGCCATCCGGGTGTTGTCGTCGCCATGGTAACGCCGTCCGGGTGTTGTCGTCACCGCGCGTTGTAACCCGTCCCACGCCGTCCTGGTGTTGTCGTCACCGCGGTGACGCCGTCCGGGTGTTGTCGTCACCATGGTGACACCGTCCGGGTGTTGTCGTCGCCATGGTGACGCCGTCAGGGTGTTGTCGTCACCGCGCGTTGTACTCCATCCCACGCCGTCCGGGTGTTGTCGTTGCCGCGGTGACGCCATCCGGGTGTTGTCGTCGCCATGGTAACGCCGTCCGGGTGTTGTCGTCACCGCGCGTTGTAACCCGTCCCACGCCGTCCTGGTGTTGTCGTCACCGCGGTGACGCCGTCCGGGTGTTGTCGTCACCATGGTGACACCGTCCGGGTGTTGTCGTCGCCATGGTGATGCCGTCAGGGTGTTGTCGTCACCGCGCGTTGTACTCCATCCCACGCCGTCCGGGTGTTGTCGTTGCCGCGGTGACGCCATCCGGGTGTTGTCGTCGCCATGGTAACGCCGTCCGGGTGTTGTCGTCACCGCGCGTTGTAACCCGTCCCACGCCGTCCTGGTGTTGTCATCACCGCGGTGACGCCGTCCGGGTGTTGTCGTCACCATGGTGACACCGTCCGGGTGTTGTCGTCGCCATGGTGACGCCGTCAGGGTGTTGTCGTCACCGCGCGTTGTACTCCATCCCACGCCGTCCGGGTGTTGTCGTCGCCGCGGTGACGCCATCCGGGTGTTGTCGTCGCCATGGTAACGCCGTCCGGGTGTTGTCGTCACCGCGCGTTGTAACCCGTCCCACGCCGTCCTGGTGTTGTCGTCACCGCGGTGACGCCGTCCGGGTGTTGTCGTCACCATGGTGACACCGTCCGGGTGTTGTCGTCGCCATGGTGACGCCGTCAGGGTGTTGTCGTCACCGCGCGTTGTACTCCATCCCACGCCGTCCGGGTGTTGTCGTTGCCGCGGTGACGCCATCCGGGTGTTGTCGTCGCCATGGTAACGCCGTCCGGGTGTTGTCGTCACCGCGCGTTGTAACCCGTCCCACGCCGTCCTGGTGTTGTCGTCACCGCGGTGACGCCGTCCGGGTGTTGTCGTCACCATGGTGACACCGTCCGGGTGTTGTCGTCGCCATGGTGACGCCGTCAGGGTGTTGTCGTCACCGCGCGTTGTACTCCATCCCACGCCGTCCGGGTGTTGTCGTTGCCGCGGTGACGCCATCCGGGTGTTGTCGTCGCCATGGTAACGCCGTCCGGGTGTTGTCGTCACCGCGCGTTGTAACCCGTCCCACGCCGTCCTGGTGTTGTCGTCACCGCGGTGACGCCGTCCGGGTGTTGTCGTCACCATGGTGACACCGTCCGGGTGTTGTCGTCGCCATGGTGACGCCGTCAGGGTGTTGTCGTCACCGCGCGTTGTACTCCATCCCACGCCGTCCGGGTGTTGTCGTCGCCGCGGTGACGCCATCCGGGTGTTGTCGTCGCCATGGTAACGCCGTCCGGGTGTTGTCGTCACCGCGCGTTGTAACCCGTCCCACGCCGTCCTGGTGTTGTCGTCACCGCGGTGACGCCGTCCGGGTGTTGTCGTCACCATGGTGACACCGTCCGGGTGTTGTCGTCGCCATGGTGACGCCGTCAGGGTGTTGTCGTCACCGCGCGTTGTACTCCATCCCACGCCGTCCGGGTGTTGTCGTCGCCGCGGTGACGCCATCCGGGTGTTGTCGTCGCCATGGTAACGCCGTCCGGGTGTTGTCGTCACCGCGCGTTGTAACCCGTCCCACGCCGTCCTGGTGTTGTCGTCACCGCGGTGACGCCGTCCGGGTGTTGTCGTCACCATGGTGACACCGTCCGGGTGTTGTCGTCGCCATGGTGACGCCGTCAGGGTGTTGTCGTCACCGCGCGTTGTACTCCATCCCACGCCGTCCGGGTGTTGTCGTTGCCGCGGTGACGCCATCCGGGTGTTGTCGTCGCCATGGTAACGCCGTCCGGGTGTTGTCGTCACCGCGCGTTGTAACCCGTCCCACGCCGTCCTGGTGTTGTCGTCACCGCGGTGACGCCGTCCGGGTGTTGTCGTCACCATGGTGACACCGTCCGGGTGTTGTCGTCGCCATGGTGACGCCGTCAGGGTGTTGTCGTCACCGCGCGTTGTACTCCATCCCACGCCGTCCGGGTGTTGTCGTTGCCGCGGTGACGCCATCCGGGTGTTGTCGTCGCCATGGTAACGCCGTCCGGGTGTTGTCGTCACCGCGCGTTGTAACCCGTCCCACGCCGTCCTGGTGTTGTCGTCACCGCGGTGACGCCGTCCGGGTGTTGTCGTCACCATGGTGACACCGTCCGGGTGTTGTCGTCGCCATGGTGACGCCGTCAGGGTGTTGTCGTCACCGCGCGTTGTACTCCATCCCACGCCGTCCGGGTGTGGTCGTTGCCGCGGTGACGCCATCCGGGTGTTGTCGTCGCCATGGTGACGCCGTCCGGGTGTTGTCGTCACCGCGCGTTGTAACCCGTCCCACGCCGTCCTGGTGTTGTCGTCACCGCGGTGACGCCGTCCGGGTGTTGTCGTCACCATGGTGACACCGTCCGGGTGTTGTCGTCGCCATGGTGACGCCGTCAGGGTGTTGTCGTCACCGCGCGTTGTAACCCGTCCCACGCCGTCCTGGTGTTGTCGTCACCGCGGTGACGCCGTCCGGGTGTTGTCGTCACCATGGTGACACCGTCCGGGTGTTGTCGTCGCCATGGTGACGCCGTCAGGGTGTTGTCGTCACCGCGCGTTGTACTCCATCCCACGCCGTCCGGGTGTTGTCGTCGCCGCGGTGACGCCATCCGGGTGTTGTCGTCGCCATGGTAACGCCGTCCGGGTGTTGTCGTCACCGCGCGTTGTAACCCGTCCCACGCCATCCTGGTGTTGTCTTCACCGCGGTGACGCCGTCCGGGTGTTGTCGTCACCATGGTGACACCGTCCGGGTGTTGTCGTCGCCATGGTGACGCCGTCAGGGTGTTGTCGTCACCGCGCGTTGTACTCCATCCCACGCCGTCCGGGTGTTGTCGTTGCCGCGGTGACGCCATCCGGGTGTTGTCGTCGCCATGGTAACGCCGTCCGGGTGTTGTCGTCACCGCGCGTTGTAACCCGTCCCACGCCGTCCTGGTGTTGTCGTCACCGCGGTGACGCCGTCCGGGTGTTGTCGTCACCATGGTGACACCGTCCGGGTGTTGTCGTCGCCATGGTGACGCCGTCAGGGTGTTGTCGTCACCGCGCGTTGTACTCCATCCCACGCCGTCCGGGTGTGGTCGTTGCCGCGGTGACGCCATCCGGGTGTTGTCGTCGCCATGGTGACGCCGTCCGGGTGTTGTCGTCACCGCGCGTTGTAACCCGTCCCACGCCGTCCTGGTGTTGTCGTCACCGCGGTGACGCCGTCCGGGTGTTGTCGTCACCATGGTGACACCGTCCGGGGTGTTGTCGTCGCCATGGTGACGCCGTCAGGGTGTTGTCATCACCGCGCGTTGTACTCCATCCCACGCCGTCCGGGTGTTGTCGTTGCCGCGGTGACGCCATCCGGTGTTGTCGTCGCCATGGTAACGCCGTCCGGGTGTTGTCGTCACCGCGCGTTGTAACCCGTCCCACGCCGTCCTGGTGTTGTCGTCACCGCGGTGACGCCGTCCGGGTGTTGTCGTCACCATGGTGACACCGTCCGGGTGTTGTCGTCGCCATGGTGACGCCGTCAGGGTGTTGTCGTCACCGCGCGTTGTACTCCATCCCACGCCGTCCGGGTGTTGTCGTTGCCGCGGTGACGCCATCCGGGTGTTGTCGTCGCCATGGTAACGCCGTCCGGGTGTTGTCGTCACCGCGCGTTGTAACCCGTCCCACGCCGTCCTGGTGTTGTCGTCACCGCGGTGACGCCGTCCGGGTGTTGTCGTCACCATGGTGACACCGTCCGGGTGTTGTCGTCGCCATGGTGACGCCGTCAGGGTGTTGTCGTCACCGCGCGTTGTACTCCATCCCACGCCGTCCGGGTGTTGTCGTTGCCGCGGTGATGCCATCCGGGTGTTGTCGTCGCCATGGTAACGCCGTCCGGGTGTTGTCGTCACCGCGCGTTGTAACCCGTCCCATGCCGTCCTGGTGTTGTCGTCACCGCGGTGACGCCGTCCGGGTGTTGTCGTCACCATGGTGACACCGTCCGGGTGTTGTCGTCGCCATGGTGACGCCGTCAGGGTGTTGTCGTCACCGCGCGTTGTACTCCATCCCACGCCGTCCGGGTGTTGTCGTCGCCGCGGTGACGCCATCCGGGTGTTGTCGTCGCCATGGTAACGCCGTCCGGGTGTTGTCGTCACCGCGCGTTGTAACCCGTCCCACGCCGTCCTGGTGTTGTCGTCACCGCGGTGACGCCGTCCGGGTGTTGTCGTCACCATGGTGACACCGTCCGGGTGTTGTCGTCGCCATGGTGACGCCGTCAGGGTGTTGTCGTCACCGCGCGTTGTACTCCATCCCACGCCGTCCGGGTGTTGTCGTTGCCGCGGTGACGCCATCCGGGTGTTGTCGTCGCCATGGTAACGCCGTCCGGGTGTTGTCGTCACCGCGCGTTGTAACCCGTCCCACGCCGTCCTGGTGGTGTCGTCCTCCGCGGTGACGCCGTCCGGGTGTTGTCGTCACCATGGTGACACCGTCCCGGGTGTTGTCGTCGCCATGGTGACGCCGTCAGGGTGTTGTCGTCACCGCGCGTTGTACTCCATCCCACGCCGTCCGGGTGTTGTCGTCGCCGCGGTGACGCCATCCGGGTGTTGTCGTCGCCATGGTAACGCCGTCCGGGTGTTGTCGTCACCGCGCGTTGTAACCCGTCCCACGCCGTCCTGGTGTTGTCGTCACCGCGGTGACGCCGTCCGGGTGTTGTCGTCACCATGGTGACACCGTCCGGGTGTTGTCGTCGCCATGGTGACGCCGTCAGGGTGTTGTCGTCACCGCGCGTTGTACTCCATCCCACGCCGTCCGGGTGTTGTCGTTGCCGCGGTGACGCCATCCGGGTGTTGTCGTCGCCATGGTAACGCCGTCCGGGTGTTGTCGTCACCGCGCGTTGTAACCCGTCCCACGCCGTCCTGGTGTTGTCGTCACCACGGTGACGCCGTCCGGGTGTTGTCGTCACCATGGTGACACCGTCCGGGTGTTGTCGTCGCCATGGTGATGCCGTCAGGGTGTTGTCGTCACCGCGCGTTGTACTCCATCCCACGCCGTCCGGGTGTTGTCGTTGCCGCGGTGACGCCATCCGGGTGTTGTCGTCGCCATGGTAACGCCGTCCGGGTGTTGTCGTCACCGCGCGTTGTAACCCGTCCCACGCCGTCCTGGTGTTGTCCGTTACCGATGGTCGACGACAGACACCCGGACGGTGGTCACCATGGTGACACAACACCCGGACGGCTGTCGACCGCGGTAACGACAACACCAGGACGGCGTGGGACGGGTTACAACGCGCGGTGACGACAACACCCGGACGGCGTTACCATGGCGACGACAACACCCGGATGGCGTCACCGCGGCAACGACAACACCCGGACGGCGTGGGATGGAGTACAACGCGCGGTGACGACAACACCCTGACGGCATCACCATGGCGACGACAACACCCGGACGGTGTCACCATGGTGACGACAACACCCGGACGGCGTCACCGTGGTGACGACAACACCAGGACGGCGTGGGACGGGTTACAACGCGCGGTGACGACAACACCCGGACGGCGTTACCATGGCGACGACAACACCCGGATGGCGTCACCGCGGCAACGACAACACCCGGACGGCGTGGGATGGAGTACAACGCGCGGTGACGACAACACCCTGACGGCGTCACCATGGCGACGACAACACCCGGACGGTGTCACCATGGTGACGACAACACCCGGACGGCGTCACCGCGGTGACGACAACACCAGGACGGCGTGGGACGGGTTACAACGCGCGGTGACGACAACACCCGGACGGCGTTACCATGGCGACGACAACACCCGGATGGCGTCACCGCGGCGACGACAACACCCGGACGGCGTGGGATGGAGTACAACGCGCGGTGACGACAACACCCTGACGGCGTCACCATGGCGACGACAACACCCGGACGGTGTCACCATGGTGACGACAACACCCGGACGGCGTCACCGCGGAGACGACACCACCAGGACGGCGTGGGACGGGTTACAACGCGCGGTGACGACAACACCCGGACGGCGTTACCATGGCGACGACAACACCCGGATGGCGTCACCGCGGCAACGACAACACCCGGACGGCGTGGGATGGAGTACAACGCGCGGTGACGACAACACCCTGACGGCGTCACCATGGCGACGACAACACCCGGACGGTGTCACCATGGTGACGACAACACCCGGACGGCGTCACCGCGGTGACGACAACACCAGGACGGCGTGGGACGGGTTACAACGCGCGGTGACGACAACACCCGGACGGCGTTACCATGGCGACGACAACACCCGGATGGCGTCACCGCGGCGACGACAACACCCGGACGGCGTGGGATGGAGTACAACGCGCGGTGACGACAACACCCTGACGGCGTCACCATGGCGACGACAACACCCGGACGGTGTCACCATGGTGACGACAACACCCGGACGGCGTCACCGCGGTGACGACAACACCAGGACGGCATGGGACGGGTTACAACGCGCGGTGACGACAACACCCGGACGGCGTTACCATGGCGACGACAACACCCGGATGGCATCACCGCGGCAACGACAACACCCGGACGGCGTGGGATGGAGTACAACGCGCGGTGACGACAACACCCTGACGGCGTCACCATGGCGACGACAACACCCGGACGGTGTCACCATGGTGACGACAACACCCGGACGGCGTCACCGCGGTGACGACAACACCAGGACGGCGTGGGACGGGTTACAACGCGCGGTGACGACAACACCCGGACGGCGTTACCATGGCGACGACAACACCCGGATGGCGTCACCGCGGCAACGACAACACCCGGACGGCGTGGGATGGAGTACAACGCGCGGTGACGACAACACCCTGACGGCGTCACCATGGCGACGACAACACCCGGACGGTGTCACCATGGTGACGACAACACCCGGACGGCGTCACCGCGGTGACGACAACACCAGGACGGCGTGGGACGGGTTACAACGCGCGGTGACGACAACACCCGGACGGCGTTACCATGGCGACGACAACACCGGATGGCGTCACCGCGGCAACGACAACACCCGGACGGCGTGGGATGGAGTACAACGCGCGGTGATGACAACACCCTGACGGCGTCACCATGGCGACGACAACACCCGGACGGTGTCACCATGGTGACGACAACACCCGGACGGCGTCACCGCGGTGACGACAACACCAGGACGGCGTGGGACGGGTTACAACGCGCGGTGACGACAACACCCGGACGGCGTCACCATGGCGACGACAACACCCGGATGGCGTCACCGCGGCAACGACCACACCCGGACGGCGTGGGATGGAGTACAACGCGCGGTGACGACAACACCCTGACGGCGTCACCATGGCGACGACAACACCCGGACGGTGTCACCATGGTGACGACAACACCCGGACGGCGTCACCGCGGTGACGACAACACCAGGACGGCGTGGGACGGGTTACAACGCGCGGTGACGACAACACCCGGACGGCGTTACCATGGCGACGACAACACCCGGATGGCGTCACCGCGGCAACGACAACACCCGGACGGCGTGGGATGGAGTACAACGCGCGGTGACGACAACACCCTGACGGCGTCACCATGGCGACGACAACACCCGGACGGTGTCACCATGGTGACGACAACACCCGGACGGCGTCACCGCGGTGAAGACAACACCAGGATGGCGTGGGACGGGTTACAACGCGCGGTGACGACAACACCCGGACGGCGTTACCATGGCGACGACAACACCCGGATGGCGTCACCGCGGCGACGACAACACCCGGACGGCGTGGGATGGAGTACAACGCGCGGTGACGACAACACCCTGACGGCGTCACCATGGCGACGACAACACCCGGACGGTGTCACCATGGTGACGACAACACCCGGACGGCGTCACCGCGGTGACGACAACACCAGGACGGCGTGGGACGGGTTACAACGCGCGGTGACGACAACACCCTGACGGCGTCACCATGGCGACGACAACACCCGGACGGTGTCACCATGGTGACGACAACACCCGGACGGCGTCACCGCGGTGACGACAACACCAGGACGGCGTGGGACGGGTTACAACGCGCGGTGACGACAACACCCGGACGGCGTCACCATGGCGACGACAACACCCGGATGGCGTCACCGCGGCAACGACCACACCCGGACGGCGTGGGATGGAGTACAACGCGCGGTGACGACAACACCCTGACGGCGTCACCATGGCGACGACAACACCCGGACGGTGTCACCATGGTGACGACAACACCCGGACGGCGTCACCGCGGTGACGACAACACCAGGACGGCGTGGGACGGGTTACAACGCGCGGTGACGACAACACCCGGACGGCGTTACCATGGCGACGACAACACCCGGATGGCGTCACCGCGGCAACGACAACACCCGGACGGCGTGGGATGGAGTACAACGCGCGGTGACGACAACACCCTGACGGCGTCACCATGGCGACGACAACACCCGGACGGTGTCACCATGGTGACGACAACACCCGGACGGCGTCACCGCGGTGACGACAACACCAGGACGGCGTGGGACGGGTTACAACGCGCGGTGACGACAACACCCGGACGGCGTTACCATGGCGACGACAACACCCGGATGGCGTCACCGCGGCAACGACAACACCCGGACGGCGTGGGATGGAGTACAACGCGCGGTGACGACAACACCCTGACGGCGTCACCATGGCGACGACAACACCCGGACGGTGTCACCATGGTGACGACAACACCCGGACGGCGTCACCGCGGTGACGACAACACCAGGACGGCGTGGGACGGGTTACAACGCGCGGTGACGACAACACCCGGACGGCGTTACCATGGCGACGACAACACCCGGATGGCGTCACCGCGGCGACGACAACACCCGGACGGCGTGGGATGGAGTACAACGCGCGGTGACGACAACACCCTGACGGCGTCACCATGGCGACGACAACACCCGGACGGTGTCACCATGGTGACGACAACACCCGGACGGCGTCACCGCGGTGACGACAACACCAGGACGGCGTGGGACGGGTTACAACGCGCGGTGACGACAACACCCGGACGGCGTTACCATGGCGACGACAACACCCGGATGGCGTCACCGCGGCGACGACAACACCCGGACGGCGTGGGATGGAGTACAACGCGCGGTGACGACAACACCCTGACGGCGTCACCATGGCGACGACAACACCCGGACGGTGTCACCATGGTGACGACAACACCCGGACGGCGTCACCGCGGTGACGACAACACCAGGACGGCGTGGGACGGGTTACAACGCGCGGTGACGACAACACCCGGACGGCGTTACCATGGCGACGACAACACCCGGATGGCGTCACCGCGGCAACGACAACACCCGGACGGCGTGGGATGGAGTACAACGCGCGGTGACGACAACACCCTGACGGCGTCACCATGGCGACGACAACACCCGGACGGTGTCACCATGGTGACGACAACACCCGGACGGCGTCACCGCGGTGACGACAACACCAGGACGGCGTGGGACGGGTTACAACGCGCGGTGACGACAACACCCGGACGGCGTTACCATGGCGACGACAACACCCGGATGGCGTCACCGCGGCAACGACAACACCCGGACGGCGTGGGATGGAGTACAACGCGCGGTGACGACAACACCCTGACGGCGTCACCATGGCGACGACAACACCCGGACGGTGTCACCATGGTGACGACAACACCCGGACGGCGTCACCGCGGTGACGACAACACCAGGACGGCGTGGGACGGGTTACAACGCGCGGTGACGACAACACCCGGACGGCGTTACCATGGCGACGACAACACCCGGATGGCGTCACCGCGGCGACGACAACACCCGGACGGCGTGGGATGGAGTACAACGCGCGGTGACGACAACACCCTGACGGCGTCACCATGGCGACGACAACACCCGGACGGTGTCACCATGGTGACGACAACACCCGGACGGCGTCACCGCGGTGATGACAACACCAGGACGGCGTGGGACGGGTTACAACGCGCGGTGACGACAACACCCGGACGGCGTTACCATGGCGACGACAACACCCGGATGGCGTCACCGCGGCAACGACAACACCCGGACGGCGTGGGATGGAGTACAACGCGCGGTGACGACAACACCCTGACGGCATCACCATGGCGACGACAACACCCGGACGGTGTCACCATGGTGACGACAACACCCGGACGGCGTCACCGCGGTGACGACAACACCAGGACGGCGTGGGACGGGTTACAACGCGCGGTGACGACAACACCCGGACGGCGTTACCATGGCGACGACAACACCCGGATGGCGTCACCGCGGCAACGACAACACCCGGACGGCGTGGGATGGAGTACAACGCGCGGTGACGACAACACCCTGACGGCGTCACCATGGCGACGACAACACCCGGACGGTGTCACCATGGTGACGACAACACCCGGACGGCGTCACCGCGGTGACGACAACACCAGGACGGCGTGGGACGGGTTACAACGCGCGGTGACGACAACACCCGGACGGCGTTACCATGGCGACGACAACACCCGGATGGCGTCACCGCGGCAACGACAACACCCGGACGGCGTGGGATGGAGTACAACGCGCGGTGACGACAACACCCTGACGGCGTCACCATGGCGACGACAACACCCGGACGGTGTCACCATGGTGACGACAACACCCGGACGGCGTCACCGCGGTGACGACAACACCAGGACGGCGTGGGACGGGTTACAACGCGCGGTGACGACAACACCCGGACGGCGTTACCATGGCGACGACAACACCCGGATGGCGTCACCGCGGCAACGACAACACCCGGACGGCGTGGGATGGAGTACAACGCGCGGTGACGACAACACCCTGACGGCGTCACCATGGCGACGACAACACCCGGACGGTGTCACCATGGTGACGACAACACCCGGACGGCGTCACCGCGGTGACGACAACACCAGGACGGCGTGGGACGGGTTACAATGCGCGGTGACGACAACACCCGGACGGCGTTACCATGGCGACGACAACACCCGGACGGTGTCACCATGGTGACGACAACACCCGGACGGCGTCACCGCGGTGACGACAACACCCGGACGGCGTGGGACGGGTTACAACGCGCGGTGACGACAACACCCGGACGGCGTTACCGTGGCGACGACAACACCCGGATGGCGTCACCGCGGCAACGACAACACCCGGACGGCGTGGGATGGAGTACAACGCGCGGTGACGACAACACCCTGACGGCGTCACCATGGCGACGACAACACCCGGACGGTGTCACCATGGTGACGACAACACCCGGACGGCGTCACCGCGGTGACGACAACACCAGGACGGCGTGGGACGGGTTACAACGCGCGGTGACGACAACACCCGGACGGCGTTACCATGGCGACGACAACACCCGGATGGCGTCACCGCGGCAACGACAACACCCGGACGGCGTGGGATGGAGTACAACGCGCGGTGACGACAACACCCTGACGGCGTCACCATGGCGACGACAACACCCGGACGGTGTCACCATGGTGACGACAACACCCGGACGGCGTCACCGCGGTGACGACAACACCAGGACGGCGTGGGACGGGTTACAACGCGCGGTGACGACAACACCCGGACGGCGTTACCATGGCGACGACAACACCCGGATGGCGTCACCGCGGCAACGACAACACCCGGACGGCGTGGGATGGAGTACAACGCGCGGTGACGACAACACCCTGACGGCGTCACCATGGCGACGACAACACCCCGGACGGTGTCACCATGGTGACGACAACACCCGGACGGCGTCACCCGCGGTGACGACAACACCAGGACGGCGTGGGACGGGTTACAACGCGCGGTGACGACAACACCCGGACGGCGTTACCATGGCGACGACAACACCCGGATGGCGTCACCGCGCGGCAACGACAACACCCGGACGGCGTGGGATGGAGTACAACGCGCGGTGACGACAACACCCTGACGGCGTCACCATGGCGACGACAACACCCGGACGGTGTCACCATGGTGACGACAACACCCGGACGGCGTCACCGCGGTGACGACAACACCAGGACGGCGTGGGACGGGTTACAACGCGCGGTGACGACAACACCCGGACGGCGTTACCATGGCGACGACAACACCCGGATGGCGTCACCGCGGCAACGACAACACCCGGACGGCGTGGGATGGAGTACAACGCGCGGTGACGACAACACCCTGACGGCGTCACCATGGCGACGACAACACCCGGACGGTGTCACCATGGTGACGACAACACCCGGACGGCGTCACCCCGCGGTGACGACAACACCAGGACGGCGTGGGACGGTTACAACGCGCTGGTGACGACAACACCCGGATGGCGTTACCATGGCGACGACAACACCCGGATGGCGTCACCGCGGCAACGACAACACCCGGACGGCGTGGGATGGAGTACAACGCGCGGTGACGACAACACCCTGACGGCGTCACCATGGCGACGACAACACCCGGACGGTGTCACCATGGTGACGACAACACCCGGACGGCGTCACCGCGGTGACGACAACACCAGGACGGCGTGGGACGGGTTACAACGCGCGGTGACGACAACACCCGGACGGCGTTACCATGGCGACGACAACACCCGGACGGTGTCACCATGGTGACGACAACACCCGGACGGCGTCACCGCGGTAACGACAACACCAGGACGGCGTGGGACGGGTTACAACGCGCGGTGACGACAACACCCGGACGGCGTTACCATGGCGACGACAACACCCGGATGGCGTCACCGCGGCAACGACAACACCCGGACGGCGTGGGATGGAGTACAAACGCGCGGTGACGACAACACCCTGACGGCATCACCATGGCGACGACAACACCCGGACGGTGTCACCATGGTGACGACAACACCCGGACGGCGTCACCGTGGTGACGACACCACCAGGACGGCGTGGGACGGGTTACAACGCGCAGGTGACGACAACACCCGGACGGCGTTACCATGGCGACGACAACACCCGGATGGCGTCACCGCGGCAACGACAACACCCGGACGGCGTGGGATGGAGTACAACGCGCGGTGACGACAAACACCCTGACGGCGTCACCATGGCGACGACAACACCCGGACGGTGTCACCATGGTGACGACAACACCCGGACGGCGTCACCGCGGTGACGACAACACCAGGACGGCGTGGGACGGGTTACAACGCGCGTGACGACAACACCCGGACGGCGTTACCATGGCGACGACAACACCCGGATGGCGTCACCGCGGCAACGACAACACCCGGACGGCGTGGGGATGGAGTACAACGCGCGGTGACGACAACACCCTGACGGCATCACCATGGCGACGACAACACCCGGACGGTGTCACCATGGTGACGACAGACACCCGGACGGCGTCACCGCGGTGACGACAACACCAGGACGGCGTGGGACGGGTTACAACGCGCGGTGACGACAAAACCCGGACGGCGTTACCATGGCGACGACAACACCCAGATGGCGTCACCGCCGGCAACGACAACACCCGGACGGCGTGGGATGGAGTACAACCGCGCGGTGACGACAACACACTGACGGCATCACCATGGCGACGACAACACCCGGACGTGTCACCATGGTGACGACAACACCCGGACGGCGTCACCGCGGTGACGACAACACCAGGACGGCGTGGGACGGGTTACAACGCGCGGTGACGACAACACCCGGACGGCGTTACCATGGCGACGACAACACCCGGATGGCGTCACCGCGGCAACGACAACACCCGGACGGCGTGGGATGGAGTACAACGCGCGGTGACGGACAACACCCTGACGGCGTCACCATGGCGACGACAACACCCGGACGGTGTCACCATGGTGACGACAACACCCGGACGGCGTCACCGCGGTGACGACAACACCAGGACGGCGGTGGGACGGGTTACAACGCGCGGGTGACGACAACACCCGGACGGCGTTACCATGGCGACGACAACACCCGGATGGCGTCACCGCGGCAAACGACAACACCCGGACGGCGTGGGATGGAGTACAACGCGCGGTGACGACAACACCCTGACGGCGTCACCATGGCGACGACAACACCCGGACGGTGTCACCATGGTGACGACAACACCCGGACGGCGTCACCGCGGTGACGACAACACCAGGACGGCGTGGGACGGGTTACAACGCGCGGTGACGACAACACACCGGACGGCGTTACCATGGCCGACGACAACACCCGGATGGCGTCACCGCGGCAACGACAACACCCGGACGGCGTGGGATGGAGTACAACGCGCGGTGACGACAACACCCTGACGGCATCACCATGGCGACGACAACACCCGGACGGTGTCACCATTGGTGACGACAACACCCGGACGGCGTCACCGCGGTGACGACAACAGCAGGACGGCGTATGGGACGGGGTTACAACGCGCGGTGACGACAACACCCAGACGGCGTTACCATGGCGACGACAACACCCGGATGGCGTCACCGCAGCGGCAACGACAACACCCGGACGGCGTGGGATGGGAGTACAACGCGCGGTGACGACAACACCCTGACGGCGTCACCATGGCGACGACAACACCCGGACGGTGTCACCATGGTGACGACAACACCCGGACGGCGTCACCGCGGTGACGACAACACCAGGACGGCGTGGGGACGGGTTACAACGGCGCGGTGACGGACAACACCCGGACGGCGTTACCATGGCGACGACAACACCCGGATGGCGTCACCGCTGGCAACGACAACACACCGGACGGCATGGGATGGAGTACAACGCGCGGTGACGACAACACCCTGACGGCATCACCATGGCGACGACAACACCCGACGGTGTCACCATGGTGACGACAACACCCAGACGGCGTCACCGCGGTGACGACAACACCAGGACGGCGTGGGACGGGTTACAACGCGCGGTGACGACAAAACCCGGACGGCGTTACCATGGCGACGACAACACCCGGATGGCGTCACCGACGGCAACGACAACACCCCGGACGGCGTGGGATGGAGTACAACGCGCGGTGATGACAACAACCCTGACGGCATCACCATGGCGATGACAACACCTGGACGGTGTCACCATGGGTGACGACAACACCCGGACGGCGTCACCGGCGGTGACGACAACACCAGGACGGCGTGGGACGGGTTACAAACGCGCGGTGACGACAAAACCCGGACGGCGTTACCATGGCGACGACAACACCCGGATGGCGTCACCGCGGCAACGACAACACCCGGACGGCGTGGGATGGAGTACAACGCGCGGTGATGACAACACCCTGACGGCATCACCATGGCGATGACAACACCTGGACGGTGTCACCATGGTGACGACAACACCCGGACGGCGTCACCAGCGGTGACGACAACACCAGGACGGCGTGGGACGGGTTACAACGCGCGGTGACGACAACACCCGGACGGCGTTACCATGGCGACGACAACACCCGGATGGCGTCACCGGCGGCAACGACAACACCCGGACGGCGTGGGATGGAGTACAACGCGCGGTGACGACAACACCCTGACGGCGTCACCATGGCGACGACAACACCCGGACGGTGTCACCATGGTGACGACAACACCCGGACGGCGTCACCGCGGTGACGACAACACCAGGACGGCGTGGGACGGGTTACAACGCGCGGTGACGACAACACCCGGACGGCGTTACCATGGCGACGACAACACCCGGATGGCGTCACCAGGCGGCAACGACAACACCCGGGACGGCGTGGGATGGAGTACAACGCGCGGTGACGACAACACCCTGATGGCGTCACCATGGCGACGACAACACCCGGACGGTGTCACCATGGTGACGACAACACCCGGACGGCGTCACCGCGGTGACGACAACACCAGGACGGCGTGGGACGGGTTACAACGCGCGGTGACGACAACACCCGGACGGCGTTACCATGGCGACGACAACACCCGGATGGCGTCACCGCGGCAACGACAACACCCGGACGGCGTGGGATGGAGTACAACGCGCGGTGACGACAACCACCCTGACGGCGTCACCATGGCGACGACAACACCCGGACGGTGTCACCATGGTGACGACAACACCCGGACGGCGTCACCCGCGGTGACGACAACACCAGGACGGCGTGGGACGGGTTACAAACGCGCGGTGACGACAACACCCGGACGGCGTTACCATGGCGACGACAACACCC